>NW_028122094.1:0-52560 GCF_965194805.1 Balaenoptera borealis | reverse complement strand
CTGGCGTTTGTTATACTCACCTTGAAAACTTGTTTCTGTGATGCGTTGAGCAGACACAGGGTGGCAGACTGCAGAGGTGGAAGCTGGTGGTCGGATATTTGTGGGCTGAATCTCCTTCAGTCCCATTCCCATTTCTGGTTGCCCAGAGGCCCGACTTCCTGTGTATGACGCCGAGCCGTAGGATTGCGGGCAGGAGCCAAGTTCTCCATACAGTAAAGACCCCAGTGTGCCTTGGTGATAGTAATATACCTGGCTTCCTTCCTGGCAGGGAAGTGGCAGGCGGCTCTGCCCCTGATTTGGAATCTGAGATGGTGTTCCCTGAGCAAGGCTGGCAGAAAGCGATGGATGTAGAGGGACCATGTTCTTGGCGTCTGAAGTTTTATCATACTGGGCTGCCAGAAACATGGAGGAGGCAGCTGTGTGGCGGTCAGTGAGTGCCAGAGTAAAGTCTCCGAGTGAAGAAGAATTCTTTTCAGTGCTTGCTGTGATGTCCCACTCAAGAACACCTGGATAGGAAGCAGCTGAAGTGGAGATCTGGCTGTGGTCAGTAACTCCAGATAACATAGTCGTGCTAGAATGTTGGTAAAGGTAGGCACTACCCATGAGTGTCTGGAAAGGGGTACCAGTAGCCGATGCCGAACTGACGGCAGGGGCAGAGACTCTGGAGAAGTTGCAGACACTTCGTGTTAGGGAAGTTGCATTGCTCACCACAGGAGGAGAATGCTGCAGAGAATTTAGAGTTCCAAGTAGAGATGGATGTTGGAAATTTTCTGTAAGAACAAGAGGGTCATGAAAAACTCAGGGAGGTTGAGAAATTCTCACTACGTTTGAGGAACGGCATCATCTGAAGGTTCTTGCTATCAGGACACCTCTACTATCACTACTTCCTGAGAAACCCAAAATCAGACAGTTAATGATGGCTGTAAGGACTGAGCAGTTTTCCACTCTTCTCTATTAACTGCCTGTGCTCCCATCTTGGGCACAGACGGGCAGAAGAGCCAAGTGGTGTGGTTCAGAGATTGTTCTCTAGGCTGGAAGCAACCTTCTCCCTGCCCTGTCTTTCCCTTCAGCCTGCACTCGTATTGACTTCTATGCTATTTCCTAGACTGGAAGCATTTTAGAACTAGGAGGCCCTTAGAGAACTTCGATGTTCTCAGTCTCATTTCGTGAGTAAGGAAACTGAGGCTCAGAGAGGTCGGGTTGACTTGTTCAAGTTCTCTCATTATGTTAGTATCATTACCAGGTTTCAGAACCTAAGTATCCTGACTTCCTTGCCAGGACTCCACTCTGAGCATGATACTGCCAGAAAGCAGGAGAAATAGAACTTATAATATAGGCATTTTTTTTGTCCATTAGAAAACAGTACGGCTATTACCATGGTCGTCTTCAGTGTCTCCCTTTGCTTGTGCAGTTCCCACGCTATTACCTAGAGGTGACGTACAGCTCAGTCCAACTGGTGAATTGAAAGAGTCATTTTTGCCCTCTTCAAGCCTGGTTTCTCATCCTACCTCAAAATGATTACCCGAAAGTGGATTTCTTAAGTGCTTTTGGAAAGGGAAAAGTTATCTGATTACTTCAGATTCCTCACCTATAAAGTGGTTATAACACCACCACCAATAATAATAGCAGTAATAATTAATAGATGAATAAGCTGATCTATTGCGTATGATTTATATGGAGGAAGATACAATAAGTTCTAGAAAGACAAAGAAAAATCATGACAAGCATATTACGTTAACGAAAAAGAAATCCATAGATATTAATGAAAACTGAGGTATGTGGCAAGTATCGAAGCCTAATGAATTTACTAACAAATGGCATTCTGTACTATCCATGCAATATTATGAAAGTGAATTTTGCCCACTCTATTTTAGTGAATACTATTAACCAGAAGACACGATGGAGGTGATAGAGGTGAATGAATTCCTAGCCAATGCATACAGACAGAGAAGGTATGTCAGTAAAAAATGCATAACAAGCAACAGAATGCAATAAATGTGCATGTATAGGTAGCCACAACACATATAGACAAGTATTTCAATGAAAACCGGTACGAAGCAGACAGCAAAATAATAAGTGTAAAAGAGTTTCATTATTGTGCTCCTTCATATTTTTACCCAGCAAGTAAGAGGTATTAAGCCTAGGAGAAATATATATTTCAATGAATATAGCTTATATAATAAGCAGAAAGGAAGCTTAAAATGTATCAGGAAGGTTTTTGGATTTATCCTAGAACTTAGATTAGAATCATCTTCAGCATCCAAGAAGATGGCATCCCAAAACCTCAAAAAACCATCATGCCTAGAATCCAATTAAAAAAGATTTTCAAATGTAAGAAAATCCACAGGACTCCACAATATGGTTTTCGATAAACGTGGATGTTTGTTTGTTTTGTTTCTTTGGCCGCGCCGCGTGGCCCTGGCCGTGAAAGCACCGAGTCCTAAGCACTGGACCGCCAGGGAATTCCCTAAGTGGGGGGGGGAATTAGAGATGTGGGGCTTGACTTTTTCTTCTTCTTCTTCGGTAGCTAAGCTCTACAAGCGAACGATGCTGTTGATCAATGTGCTCTCTGTGTTAGGAAGGAAATAACTGTAAAAATGAAAAGCAGCCTTGCCTTAGAACCTACATATCACACCAAGGAAAATAGTCCTTCTGATTCAATTTAGAAGATATCACTTAAAATGTTGAATTGGTGAAATGTCTACCTAGTTTAAAAATTAGAAAGAATAAAACACTGAAAAGCAGCCCCCTAGATAACCACTGTGGTTGCTTGTTTATAGGAGGCATCATTTCTAAAACGTATTTCTAAAATGTTTATATTCAAAACTGTCAAGTGGCCAACTGTATTCAGAGAGGCAATAAAAGAAAGAAAACGGAGTATGACTTTTCTGATAAGCTGCCTTTCCCGGTGATCCCCTGTTCTGGCCTTACTTTCCTTCTTAGTCTGTTAATGTAAGGGTTTGCTACCATCAACTTGGTTTTGCCCTGCTCTGAGCAGGTTTCCCTCTGTGCTGTTTCTGCTTTAATTGAAAATCTTTGGTTCCCATCAGCATTCCATTGCAAACTCCGTTTTTCTTGAGAGCTCCTCTATGCTTTCCCTCTTCATTCTTACATTTTCTCCCATCTCTTGGTGCCTGTTGGCCTGTGCTAATGAAAACCGTCCTAAACTTCCTTACGCTCGACTCTGTGCCTCCCTGTAGAGCCCAGTACTCTCCATCCTCTCTCCCTATTCTCTCTTTTCAACTAGTCGAAATCCTAGTGGAGGGAGACCATTAGAGATGAAACATCTTGGTATATATTGCTAGTTTTCTATGTCCCCTGGCTTTTCTGTGTTTCTGTTGAAACACTCTTGAGAAGTGTCTGATTTCGTTTTCTACATGGGTACCCTTTAAGGCTCAATACTGGAAAAGAAGGGGATCAGAGTGATCAACCCAATGTGGTATCCTAACGTAACAGTTAAGGAAAGCAACAGGCTTTGTGAGACAGCCAGTGATTTGTCCAAAGTCACACAGATAGTAAACGTCAAAGTCAAAAGTGAAATTAGGTCTCCAGACTTGTAGTTCAATACTTTCCCTCATTATTCCATGCTATTTTGAATCTCCTACTCAATTTAGGGGCAAAAGAAATCGAACGCAAAACTTTCCAAAGTTTCTTTTCTTACCTGACATGGTCAGAGAAGAGGAAGCATCCACTGCAGGTACAAGGGATGAGGAGACAACACTAGAGGATGTCTGAGTGGCTGCAGCTGAACGGCGCACGTGTCCAGTACAGAGGTCACTGGTTACTGGTCCAAACAGCTCCACGGAAACCCCAAGGCTCTACCAAGTGGTAGTAGGTTTGGGAGGAGAGTGATGTCACAAAGCAGGCAGTTGAAAGGTATGAGAGAGCCAATAGGGAGGTCCGATCCCCAACAGGAAGGCGGGCTTGGGTGAAGAGAGTGTAGGAGAGCTAAAACAACACCTGAGTTTCTGAGCTTTGGGGAGGAGGAAATCCTAGAAGACAGATTTACCTCCCCCAGGCTCTTCCATTAGGGAAATCATTGCCACATTTCTTACAGACGTTCATTAATACACTGAACTAAGAGTTACTTATATTCTACAGAGTATTCTATTTTATGTATCATATACTTAGAGCTATATAGATCTTCTTTAATTAATAATCCTTAGGAAGGAAAGAGCCATCTAGTTTGAACTATTACAGTTGTTCTGAAATCAGATGTGTCTAATGAGTGAACTGATAGCAGCTTTTAAGGAGCCAAAGTAGGGATTAAGAAGCTCTCTTTGTAACTTGGTTCAAGAGTAAGGTGAAGTTTCTTGAGTGTACCTTGTGGAGAATGTTGTGGTCCAAGGCTCTTCTCTTTTAGTTTCTTCTCCTTGACTCCTACCTTCCTTGGGCTGGGCTAGGCTGGGGGCCAGGTTGGACTTGCGACTTAACATTTCTCTTCCGCTTTCTCTTTTTTTTTTTTCTTCCATTATGGGCATTGCTTCGAGGACAAGCCTTGATCTTGCATTGGACGTTACTTCCTGTCAACTTCCAGCAGCAGGAGTCTTCTTTTCAGTGCTTGATGCTTCACGAAATAGACTCTGCCCGTTGGCAGCAAATACCAGAGAGCTAGGAGACAGAGCTGGTTGCAGACCTTTCCTCTTCCAGCCTTTGGTTGCAATTGTTTGGCCCATAATTTGCTAGCTCTAGTTCCTTGGGCCACACAGGTATCCTGCCATCTCCAGCTCTTGTTATATGTGAGAGACATTCTGAACACTGTCCCTTTTTCTTTGCACAGAAGTATATACAGTGTGGCAGTTACTGTAATCTCCTCCGCCTTGCAAACAGCCACTCTAGAATCTTGGACCTCTAGGACTCTCTGTCTTGCATGCTTGGGGGCAAGGCCAAGCAAAATGAAGAGGAGAATAATTAGAGAAAGAGGAGGACGTTGGTGGAGAATTGGGAGCAGGTAAGGTGAAAGGGCACAGGAGAAAAGAGATGCATGTAGACTTTTTGGTTTCTGTGGGAAACAGGTTGACACACTTGGGCCTCATTTGGTATTAACAGAACAGAGAGTTAAAGATCTAAGTAGCTAGATAGTGTGCAGCAACTGCCATGAAGTCTGTACACTGAAGAGAACAGTCTCACATCTAGTTTTCATTTTGTTTTATGTCATAGTACCTTATTTATAGCATTCACTGGTGTGTTTGTAGAATACAGATGTTTTCAAATGCTCTGGTTTTGTCTACATGGTTATCTCCTTGTCCTGTTTGTAAGGAATCCAACATTGTAAGACATATTGCATGTTTTTCTCTTGACGATTGTTGACCTTGAAGCGTCATGAACTAACTTGAGCTGTTGGATTCTGTGGAGAAACGTTCAAAAGGGTCTGTGAAAAAGGCACTGTGGTGAGTCGCATTATGCACCCGAGCGTAAGGAGCAAGATATCTGCCACCAGCCCAGCTTGGCCTGGATTGCCTCTGTTTTAGTTCCCCTGGTTAGTGCTTTTCTCCCTAACCACTCTTGTGACTGTGATAATGTGAGTAAGGGCGGAGTTGCTAATGATCTATGTGTGAGGTAAGCTGGTTTGAGGGAGGAAATCTATGGACCTAGTCATTTTCCTTGGTGGTAAGCTTTCAGGGGTGCAGAGATGGATCTTCCTGGGGCCTTTTCTGGTCCCAGGAAGATATCGCATAGATGGGACCTCCCAAGACACACATTGAATCTTTAGGCCTGTTTTTCCTATTATGAGGTACGAACGAGTTTCTTCACTGATGGGGATGATGCTTATCTGAGAAGAAATTGTGAAAGGTGGTGTAGTGTAGAGGTGTGGCTTAAGCTTTTAAGTTTTCCTCCAGGTTTTTCCCCTAAGCTTCCTACTTCGGACGGCCTACTTACATGATACTAGTAGGTGATGTCCGGCTAACAACTTCCTAAATATACCTGCAAGCCAGATCAGTGTCTCTTTTCTCTGTATTCCCATGGAAATCAAGAGTCCCGCCGAATTTTCCATCGAAACAGTTGATTTGTGTTGTCTCTAGGAATTCTAAAGGGCGTACCGTTGCTTCCTAACCGGTGTCATTTGGGAGATCCGCCTCTGTACGTTCAAATGATTAATTTTGAGACTTTGCTCATGTGTGCAGTAAACCCTTGAATTCCCTAAGACCTTCCTTTCCTCCATCTCCTACCCCATTAAGCCCGCTTCAGTTCATCTCCTGAATTTCTTTGGAATCTGTCAGCCAGCTCTTCCTCAACTTCCTAATACTGAACTTGCCTGTCTGTTGCGATTAGGTCCTAACTGGTGTCCATATATCTTGTTTCCTTCCAATCCACTCTTCACACAAGAAACCTTCAAAGCAAGTTGGAACGTTGCTCATAAACATCGCTCACAAGCATTGTTTTGAGAATAGAAAACACACTGTTGGCCTTTAAGACTCTGCGTGGTCTAGAATCCTCTCTGCTTCTCTAGCCCCATCTTGTGCCACTTTTGCCCTCACTTTCTATGCTTCAGATACACTGAATTAACCTTAGTTCTCACTCATCTGACAGAAGTCAGTTCAGATACTATTTTTCACTGTGATTCCTAGCATTAAGGAATTTGATTATCAGGTTTTGTATGAGGACTATTTCATCAGGGGTACAGAAGTTCTGGCCATCTCTGGTTTTGGATATCCCTTATTTGTTGAGACCTTTGCGTTGTTTGGTTGCCTTTTGTCTGTTTTCCAGATGGGAAAACAGGAACAAGGGAAGTATAGGTTATTACTAGGTGGGGTTGAACAAGTGGAGCAGCAAACTGCAAAGCAGAAAGAAGAGGGACGTACTATAGAGGGATATGACTTCCATTCTCAAGGCGCCTGCATCCTGTGCAGGGAGACAGCCTAACATAAAATGTGCCTAACAACAAATATATTGACTTCTTACTAAAAATCTCCAGTTCATAGAACCGAGGGGTTTGTACCTTCTCCTTTAAAAGTGATAGTCCTGGGACTTCCCCGGTGGTCCCGTGGTGAAGACTCTGCGCTTCCAATGCAGCAGGCGTGGGTTCAATCCCTGGTTGGGGAGCTAAGATCCCACATGCTGCGCAGCCAAAGAAATTTTTTTCGAACGTTATACTCCTGTATTGTTGGCTTTAGTGGTTTAGATTTTGTTGTACTGTTAAGAAGATTTCAGTTTATTTACCGGGAACAAACAACACATAATGTAAAAATAGTTTCCCAGAAACGATTTCCATCATTCTCTTCCTCCCTTTCTCCCGCAGACTGGTGTTTCACCTTGACAAGTTCTCTGTCATTCCATAGGAAAGCTGTCTGGCTTGGAGGTTGCAATCCCAGGGAATTTTTCATCAGCGGGGAAGTCTCCATCACTACAGAGGAATCAAGGGAGAAGTCAGTCCCTGGTAAGTGAGATGCTCCCCCTAAACACCAACACAGCAGTCGTGTACCTTTCAAGGGGTTCAGGGGCAAGATGGGCAAGGCATTTCTACTAACTCTTCTTAAGGATCACGGACAGTGCCCTATGCTACGAGGTAAGCGGTGACTGCTGTAGTTCTTACTGGTGATCCTTTCCTGTCACTGATTCTCGGCCTTCTTTGTATTTCATAGGACTGTTGTCAGTCCAATACAAAATGAGTCTTATTTTTAAAAACCTGAAATGTTTTACAGAGCCTAGCATTCTCATATAGGGTCCTTTCCATTCTCCCCACTTTCCCGAGAGGCCAAGAACACTTCACACCATGAACTAGGAGAGGGGGTAGAGCCCTTTCTGATGAAATACATCAACAAAGACAGAGCCTTAGCCTGCTTGCTCTCTGGACAGGATCTCGGACCACAAGGTCTTCAATCCTGGTATAAATGAAGGAAGTGAGGACAGTTCAACTGGCACTCTCATAACAAGAGTTCGGAAACACCTTCCGAAGAGACTATAGCAGTAGATGAGGGAAGGGAGTGCTACAGTGTGGCAGTACAGGGGGAACGATCGGCTACAGCAGTGAAAAGTGTGGTACCGATTGGTGTGCTCTCGGGGTTCTTGTACATGTAGCATAGATGACCTCTACGGTGGCCCTCCCACCTTCCCACCTGCATTAGGTGTTCTTTTTTTTTGTAATTTATGTTTATGTATTTATTTACTGTTTGAACTTATTTATTCTACGTATTTATGTTTTTGGCTGCACTGGGTCTCTCATTGCTGTGCACGGGCTTTCTCTAGTTGGCGGCTAGCGGGGGCTACTCTCGGTTGCGGTGTGCGGGCATCTCATCGCGGTGGCTTCTCTTGTTGCGGAGCATGGGCTGTAGGCACGTGGGCTTCGGTAGTTGAGGCTCACGGGCTCTAGAATGCAGGCTCCGTCGTCGTGGCACATGCGCTTAGTTGCTGCACGGCATGTGGGATCTTCGCAGACCAGGGCTCGAACCCGTGTCCCCTGCATTGGCAGGCGCCACCAGGGAAGCCCTAGGTGTTCTCATATAGAGTCTAAAAACAGAGAGCACTGAGAGAAGGTAGTGGTTATTAAAGGCTCAGGATCTAAATTCTACCTGTCTCTACACCCCTTCCCAGCTGTCGATTTGACCCCATTTTTGAATGCTGACCTCATTGTTCAACTTTTCTCTGCCGTCTGTATACTCACCTTGAAAACTTGTTTCTGTGATGCGTTGAGCAGACACAGGGTGGCAGACTGCAGAGGTGGAAGCTGGTGGTCGGATATTTGTGGGCTGAATCTCCTTCAGTCCCATTCCCATTTCTGGTTGCCCAGAGGCCCTACTTCCTGTGTGTGACGCCGAGCCGTAGGATTGCGGGCAGGAGCCAAGTTCTCCATACAGTAAAGACCCCAGTGTACCTTGGTTACAGTAATATACCTGGCTTCCTTCCTGGCAGGGAAGTGACAGGCGGCTATGCCCCTGCTTTGTTCGTGGGCCTCCTGATCCAGCAGTTCCCTTGGCTCTGCCCCTGTCGTCAGCTGCCCCTAGGATAACTCTGAGCCCTAGCCACTTCTCTGGTAGATTTCCCTATTCCCCCACTACAGTCACACCTGAATAAGGCAACTCAGACCTTTCAGAGATGTGTCCTGAACCTCTTGTTTTCTGAAATACCTATCTGGTGGTTGTGAGACTTAAGGCCAGCGTCCCCGAGAGACTTTTTCTATTTCTCCTAGTAAACCTAGACTCATCTTCTGTCACCTTCAACTCTACTCCAATTGTGTTCTTTCAACCCAGACCTCTGACCCTGCTTTTTACTTCTGCCATTTCATCCTCGCTCCTGCTTCCTTTCCTAAATCCATACGTCTCTTTGGGCCTTCCTAGCCCTGGGCCAAGTTCCTTCCTCTTTGCTCAGTTTTTACCCCTTTCCTTCATTCTCCCATCCAACTTTCAGTCCTTCCTTTCTCACGCCCCAGTTAGCAGCATCTGAAAATTCGAAAGGTTTGTTACTCGTCTATTAATTGTATTCCATTTACTTATTCAGTTCTATACCTGTCTTACCTGTGTATGGAAGAACAGCTGGTAGCCAAGGTGGCACCAAGAATCCTAGCAGCTCTCACTTGACGTATCCGTAGTAGTCGGCAATTTCCATTTCGTTTTCCCTCTCGGTGAAAAATTGCAGCTTGCCCGAAGAGGTGTATCTGGCAGCATTCTCCCGTTGTTGTTGAGCCCGCCTCTTCATGGCCTCTCGCTCTGGCCTCTGCTCTTGTTCGATGGGCTTTGACATGACTGGCTCAGGCACGTTGGGTTCCCTCCATGGAACTCGTTGCTTGCTGAAGTCTTGGAGTAGAAAGTGGGTTTGGAGCTTGGGTGGGGACTGGCGCTTATTCACAGCAGGGGGAACAGGCTCCCGCTGGAGAGGAGCGCCAGATGAAGTTTTGGAGGGTGCAGGCCTAGGAGCAGCAGACTGAGGGACACGAGGCTGGGTATGGTTGGTCCAAGCCGGTTGGGTTGGGTTGGTCACAGTTGGCTGAGCTGGTTTGGCGGGGCCTGGCAAAGAGGCAGGAGCTGGCTGGGATGAATTGGCTGCAGCAGGTTGAGCTGAGTCAGTAGAACCAGGCTGGGCACGGTAAGCCCCAGCAGGCCGATGTGAGGCCAGAGACTGTGGCCTCCGAGGAGCGGGTCGAGCTTGAGGCTTGTCCCAGGCAGAAAAAGGCAGAGGTATCAACTTGACCTTCCCAGGAGGAGGCCGCTCATACTGGGCTGGAGACGGACACTCTGTTTCAGCACTGCTGTCTGGTTTCTGGGCTTGGACTTGCGTTTTCTCAGGACCCTTCCCCTCACGTGGGGTATGCCGCCATGGCTGGATAGCTGGGGGTGGCTGGGGGTCTTTGGGGTTGCTTGACTTTCCCAAGAGCCGACAGGAAGAGAGCCCAGTTTTCGTCTCATTCTTCTTCCCCAGCGCATGAAGAACCTTCACAGACTCCAGCATGCGCACGCCAAGGGAGGTTCGAGGCTTTTGAAAGCTCTGTTGGAGAAGCTCAGTTTGGTGTTCCTTTCGCTTCGTGTGGGGGATTGCTGGCTTCTCTTCTGCCTTGACTTTGTTCCCTGACTGCTTGTTCTCCTCAGCCTTGTTTCTCCCTCTGGTCCTTTTGGTCTTTTCCTGCCCGTGGCTCTTAGTTTTGCTGATCTTTCTGGATGCAGCTTTCTGAGGTTTGCCTTGAGAGTGCTTGGCCGTGTTCACAGGAGCCCTGTCACTGACTGCAGCGTGGCATATAACCACTTCTCCCCCTAACAGGCACTCTGGATTCTTTGGCTGGATTTTGGCCTTGGGAGCGCCACTGATAGGCTCAGAGGCTTTCTGTTTGTTCTTCCTGGGTTGATCAGAGGGAACCTTTATGACACTTGGCTTTTCCTGCACCTGATTCACCTTAATGGCTCTGGTGTCTTTAGCTTTGATCACGTTGGGACCTTGGGATTGATCAAGATCTTTCAAAGGATTAAAGAGCTGGGGAAGGTGAATATCCTCCGCCAGTGTAGTAATGTCTGCAAGACCACTGCTAGGTTCAATCCCATTTTCAAGTGTCCCTAGGTCCTGACGACTCCGGCTGTTCTCTCCCAGATCAGCATTTTCAGAACCAGGCTGCTCCTCTTGGCTGAGGGGATCGGTGCAGGCCAGCGGCTGGTGAATATCAGGGATTCCTAAAGGGAGTAGTGGAGGATCTTGGTTCTCTGTTGGGATCTGGTAGGCATCCAGAGGCTTTGAAAGCTTGGTTTTGATATCATCCACGTGCTTACTCTCTATTTGTCCCTGGCTTGGAGCTGGAGGCAGGGCCAGGAGACGCCTGGCACTCTGGACTGGAGCTGTCACTGAAATGTCCCCAAGTTCAGATGGTGGGTTACTCTCAAGTATGTGGCTGTTTCTGCTACTGCAGGACTTGGGGAGTTCTTGACTTTGTGTCACACAAAACGTCTGGCTTGGAGGTTGCAATCCCAGGGAATTTTTCATCACCAGGGGGGAGGTCTCCATCCCTACAAAGGGATCAAGGGAGAAGTCAGTCCCTGGTAAGTGAGATGCTCCCCCTAAACACCAACACAGCAGTCGTGTACCTTTCAAGGGGTTCAGGGGCAAGATGGGCAAGGCATTTCTACTAACTCTTCTTAAGGATCATGGACAGTGCCCTATGCTACGAGGTAAGCGGTGACTGTTGTAATTCTTACTGGTGAGCCTTTCCTGTCGCTGATTCTCGGCTCGCTTTGTATTTCATAGGACTGTTATAAGTCCAATACAAAATGAGTCTTATTTTTAAAAACCTGAAATGTTTTACAAAGCCTAGCATTCTCATATAGGGTCCTTTCCATTCTCCCCACTTTCCCGAGAGGCCAAGAACACGTCACACCATGAACTAGGAGAGGGGGTAGAGCCCTTGCTGATGAAATACATCAACAAAGACAGAGTCTTAGCCTGCTTGCTCTCTGGACAGGATCTCGGACCACAAGGTCTTCAATCCTGGTATAAATGAAGGAAGTGAGGACAGTTCAACTGGCACTCTCATAACAAGAGTTCTGAAACACCTTCCGAAGAGACTATAGCAGTAGATGAGGGAAGGGAGTGCTACAGTGTGGCAGTACAGGGGGAACGATCGGCTACAGCAGTGAAAAGTGTGGTACCGATTGGTGTGCTCTCGGGGTTCTTGTACATGTAGCATAGATGACCTCTACAGTGGCCCTCCCACCTTCCCACCTGCATTAGGTGTTCTTTTTTTTGTAATTTATGTTTATGTATTTATTTACTGTTTGAACTTATTTATTCTACGTATTTATTTTTTTGGCTGCACTGGGTCTCTCATTGCTGTGCACGGGCTTTCTCTAGTTGGCGGCTAGCGGGGGCTACTCTTGGTTGCGGTGTGCGGGCTTCTCATCGCGGTGGCTTCTCTTTGTTGCGGAGCATGGGCTGTAGGCACGTGGGCTTCGGTAGTTGAGGCTCACGGGCTCTAGAATGCAGGCTCCGTCGTTGTGGCACATGCGCTTAGTTGCTGCACGGCATGTGGGATCTTCGCAGACCAGGGCTCGAACCCGTGTCCCCCGCATTGCATTGGCAGGCGGATTCTTAACCACGGCGCCACCAGGGAAGCCCTAGGTGTTCTCATAGAGAGTCTAAAAACAGAGGGCACTGAGCGAAGGTAGTGGTTATTAAAGGCTCAGGATCTAAATTCTACCTGCCTCTACACCCCTTCCCAGCTGTCGATTTGACCCCATTTTTGAGTGCCGACCTCATTCTTCAACTTTCTCTGGCGTTTGTTATACTCACCTTGAAAACTTGTTTCTGTGATGCGTTGAGCAGACACAGGGTGGCAGACTGCAGAGGTGGAAGCTGGTGGTCGGATATTTGTGGGCTGAATCTCCTTCAGTCCCATTCCCATTTCTGGTTGCCCAGAGGCCCGACTTCCTGTGTATGACGCCGAGCCGTAGGATTGCGGGCAGGAGCCAAGTTCTCCATACAGTAAAGACCCCAGTGTGCCTTGGTGATAGTAATATACCTGGCTTCCTTCCTGGCAGGGAAGTGGCAGGCGGCTCTGCCCCTGATTTGGAATCTGAGATGGTGTTCCCTGAGCAAGGCTGGCAGAAAGCGATGGATGTAGAGGGACCATGTTCTTGGCGTCTGAAGTTTTATCATACTGGGCTGCCAGAAACATGGAGGAGGCAGCTGTGTGGCGGTCAGTGAGTGCCAGAGTAAAGTCTCCGAGTGAAGAAGAATTCTTTTCAGTGCTTGCTGTGATGTCCCACTCAAGAACACCTGGATAGGAAGCAGCTGAAGTGGAGATCTGGCTGTGGTCAGTAACTCCAGATAACATAGTCGTGCTAGAATGTTGGTAAAGGTAGGCACTACCCATGAGTGTCTGGAAAGGGGTACCAGTAGCCGATGCCGAACTGACGGCAGGGGCAGAGACTCTGGAGAAGTTGCAGACACTTCGTGTTAGGGAAGTTGCATTGCTCACCACAGGAGGAGAATGCTGCAGAGAATTTAGAGTTCCAAGTAGAGATGGATGTTGGAAATTTTCTGTAAGAACAAGAGGGTCATGAAAAACTCAGGGAGGTTGAGAAATTCTCACTACGTTTGAGGAACGGCATCATCTGAAGGTTCTTGCTATCAGGACACCTCTACTATCACTACTTCCTGAGAAACCCAAAATCAGACAGTTAATGATGGCTGTAAGGACTGAGCAGTTTTCCACTCTTCTCTATTAACTGCCTGTGCTCCCATCTTGGGCACAGACGGGCAGAAGAGCCAAGTGGTGTGGTTCAGAGATTGTTCTCTAGGCTGGAAGCAACCTTCTCCCTGCCCTGTCTTTCCCTTCAGCCTGCACTCGTATTGACTTCTATGCTATTTCCTAGACTGGAAGCATTTTAGAACTAGGAGGCCCTTAGAGAACTTCGATGTTCTCAGTCTCATTTCGTGAGTAAGGAAACTGAGGCTCAGAGAGGTCGGGTTGACTTGTTCAAGTTCTCTCATTATGTTAGTATCATTACCAGGTTTCAGAACCTAAGTATCCTGACTTCCTTGCCAGGACTCCACTCTGAGCATGATACTGCCAGAAAGCAGGAGAAATAGAACTTATAATATAGGCATTTTTTTTGTCCATTAGAAAACAGTACGGCTATTACCATTGTCGTCTTCAGTGTCTCCCTTTGCTTGTGCAGTTCCCACGCTATTACCTAGAGGTGACGTACAGCTCAGTCCAACTGGTGAATTGAAAGAGTCATTTTTGCCCTCTTCAAGCCCGGTTTCTCATCCTACCTCAAAATGATTACCCGAAAGTGGATTTCTTAAGTGCTTTTGGAAAGGGAAAAGTTATCTGATTACTTCAGATTCCTCACCTATAAAGTGGTTATAACACCACCACCAATAATAATAGCAGTAATAATTAATAGATGAATAAGCTGATCTATTGCGTATGATTTATATGGAGGAAGATACAATAAGTTCTAGAAAGACAAAGAAAAATCATGACAAGCATATTACGTTAACGAAAAAGAAATCCATAGATATTAATGAAAACTGGGGTATGTGGCAAGTATCGAAGCCTAATGAATTTACTAACAAATGGCATTCTGTACCATCCATGCAATATTATGAAAGTGAATTTTGCCCACTCTATTTTAGTGAATACTATTAACCAGAAGACACGATGGAGGTGATAGAGGTGAATGAATTCCTAGCCAATGCATACAGACAGAGAAGGTATGTCAGTAAAAAATGCATAACAAGCAACAGAATGCAATAAATGTGCATGTATAGGTAGCCACAACACATATAGACAAGTATTTCAATGAAAACCGGTACGAAGCAGACAGCAAAATAATAAGTGTAAAAGAGTTTCATTATTGTGCTCCTTCATATTTTTACCCAGCAAGTAAGAGGTATTAAGCCTAGGAGAAATATATATTTCAATGAATATAGCTTATATAATAAGCAGAAAGGAAGCTTAAAATGTATCAGGAAGGTTTTTGGATTTATCCTAGAACTTAGATTAGAATCATCTTCAGCATCCAAGAAGATGGCATCCCAAAACCTCAAAAAACCATCATGCCTAGAATCCAATTAAAAAAGATTTTCAAATGTAAGAAAATCCACAGGACTCCACAATATGGTTTTCGATAAACGTGGATGTTTGTTTGTTTTGTTTCTTTGGCCGCGCCGCGTGGCCCTGGCCGTGAAAGCACCGAGTCCTAAGCACTGGACCGCCAGGGAATTCCCTAAGTGGGGGGGGGAATTAGAGATGTGGGGCTTGACTTTTTCTTCTTCTTCTTCGGTAGCTAAGCTCTACAAGCGAACGATGGCTGTTGATCAATGTGCTCTCTGTGTTAGGAAGGAAATAACTGTAAAAATGAAAAGCAGCCTTGCCTTAGAACCTACATATCACACCAAGGAAAATAGTCCTTCTGATTCAATTTAGAAGATATCACTTAAAATGTTGAATTGGTGAAATGTCTACCTAGTTTAAAAATTAGAAAGAATAAAACACTGAAAAGCAGCCCCCTAGATAACCACTGTGGTTGCTTGTTTATAGGAGGCATCATTTCTAAAACGTATTTCTAAAATGTTTATATTCAAAACTGTCAAGTGGCCAACTGTATTCAGAGAGGCAATAAAAGAAAGAAAACGGAGTATGACTTTTCTGATAAGCTGCCTTTCCCGGTGATCCCCTGTTCTGGCCTTACTTTCCTTCTTAAGTCTGTTAATGTAAGGGTTTGCTACCATCAACTTGGTTTTGCCCTGCTCTGAGCAGGTTTCCCTCTGTGCTGTTTCTGCTTTAATTGAAAATCTTTGGTTCCCATCAGCATTCCATTGCAAACTCCGTTTTTCTTGAGAGCTCCTCTATGCTTTCCCTCTTCATTCTTACATTTTCTCCCATCTCTTGGTGCCTGTTGGCCTGTGCTAATGAAAACCGTCCTAAACTTCCTTACGCTCGACTCTGTGCCTCCCTGTAGAGCCCAGTACTCTCCATCCTCTCTCCCTATTCTCTCTTTTCAACTAGTCGAAATCCTAGTGGAGGGAGACCATTAGAGATGAAACATCTTGGTATATATTGCTAGTTTTCTATGTCCCCTGGCTTTTCTGTGTTTCTGTTGAAACACTCTTGAGAAGTGTCTGATTTCGTTTTCTACATGGGTACCCTTTAAGGCTCAATACTGGAAAAGAAGGGGATCAGAGTGATCAACCCAATGTGGTATCCTAACGTAACAGTTAAGGAAAGCAACAGGCTTTGTGAGACAGCCAGTGATTTGTCCAAAGTCACACAGATAGTAAACGTCAAAGTCAAAAGTGAAATTAGGTCTCCAGACTTGTAGTTCAATACTTTCCCTCATTATTCCATGCTATTTTGAATCTCCTACTCAATTTAGGGGCAAAAGAAATCGAACGCAAAACTTTCCAAAGTTTCTTTTCTTACCTGACATGGTCAGAGAAGAGGAAGCATCCACTGCAGGTACAAGGGATGAGGAGACAACACTAGAGGATGTCTGAGTGGCTGCAGCTGAACGGCGCACGTGTCCAGTACAGAGGTCACTGGTTACTGGTCCAAACAGCTCCACGGAAACCCCAAGGCTCTACCAAGTGGTAGTAGGTTTGGGAGGAGAGTGATGTCACAAAGCAGGCAGTTGAAAGGTATGAGAGAGCCAATAGGGAGGTCCGATCCCCAACAGGAAGGCGGGCTTGGGTGAAGAGAGTGTAGGAGAGCTAAAACAACACCTGAGTTTCTGAGCTTTGGGGAGGAGGAAATCCTAGAAGACAGATTTACCTCCCCCAGGCTCTTCCATTAGGGAAATCATTGCCACATTTCTTACAGACGTTCATTAATACACTGAACTAAGAGTTACTTATATTCTACAGAGTATTCTATTTTATGTATCATATACTTAGAGCTATATAGATCTTCTTTAATTAATAATCCTTAGGAAGGAAAGAGCCATCTAGTTTGAACTATTACAGTTGTTCTGAAATCAGATGTGTCTAATGAGTGAACTGATAGCAGCTTTTAAGGAGCCAAAGTAGGGATTAAGAAGCTCTCTTTGTAACTTGGTTCAAGAGTAGGGTGAAGTTTGTTGAGTGTACCTTGTGGAGAATGTTGTGGTCCAAGGCTCTTCTCTTTTAGTTTCTTCTCCTTGACTCCTACCTTCCTTGGGCTGGGCTAGGCTGGGGGCCAGGTTGGACTTGCGACTTAACGTTTCTCTTCCGCTTTCTCTTTTTTTTTTTTCTTCCATTATGGGCATTGCTTCGAGGACAAGCCTTGATCTTGCATTGGACGTTACTTCCTGTCAACTTCCAGCAGCAGGAGTCTTCTTTTCAGTGCTTGATGCTTCACGAAATAGACTCTGCCCGTTGGCAGCAAATACCAGAGAGCTAGGAGACAGAGCTGGTTGCAGACCTTTCCTCTTCCAGCCTTTGGTTGCAATTGTTTGGCCCATAATTTGCTAGCTCTAGTTCCTTGGGCCACACAGGTATCCTGCCATCTCCAGCTCTTGTTATATGTGAGAGACATTCTGAACACTGTCCCTTTTTCTTTGCACAGAAGTATATACAGTGTGGCAGTTACTGTAATCTCCTCCGCCTTGCAAACAGCCACTCTAGAATCTTGGACCTCTAGGACTCTCTGTCTTGCATGCTTGGGGGCAAGGCCAAGCAAAATGAAGAGGAGAATAATTAGAGAAAGAGGAGGACGTTGGTGGAGAATTGGGAGCAGGTAAGGTGAAAGGGCACAGGAGAAAAGAGATGCATGTAGACTTTTTGGTTTCTGTGGGAAACAGGTTGACACACTTGGGCCTCATTTGGTATTAACAGAACAGAGAGTTAAAGATCTAAGTAGCTAGATAGTGTGCAGCAACTGCCATGAAGTCTGTACACTGAAGAGAACAGTCTCACATCTAGTTTTCATTTTGTTTTATGTCATAGTACCTTATTTATAGCATTCACTGGTGTGTTTGTAGAATACAGATGTTTTCAAATGCTCTGGTTTTGTCTACATGGTTATCTCCTTGTCCTGTTTGTAAGGAATCCAACATTGTAAGACATATTGCATGTTTTTCTCTTGACGATTGTTGACCTTGAAGCGTCATGAACTAACTTGAGCTGTTGGATTCTGTGGAGAAACGTTCAAAAGGGTCTGTGAAAAAGGCACTGTGGTGAGTCGCATTATGCACCCGAGCGTAAGGAGCAAGATATCTGCCACCAGCCCAGCTTGGCCTGGATTGCCTCTGTTTTAGTTCCCCTGGTTAGTGCTTTTCTCCCTAACCACTCTTGTGACTGTGATAATGTGAGTAAGGGCGGAGTTGCTAATGATCTATGTGTGAGGTAAGCTGGTTTGAGGGAGGAAATCTATGGACCTAGTCATTTTCCTTGGTGGTAAGCTTTCAGGGGTGCAGAGATGGATCTTCCTGGGGCCTTTTCTGGTCCCAGGAAGATATCGCATAGATGGGACCTCCCAAGACACACATTGAATCTTTAGGCCTGTTTTTCCTATTATGAGGTACGAACGAGTTTCTTCACTGATGGGGATGATGCTTATCTGAGAAGAAATTGTGAAAGGTGGTGTAGTGTAGAGGTGTGGCTTAAGCTTTTAAGTTTTCCTCCAGGTTTTTCCCCTAAGCTTCCTACTTCGGACGGCCTACTTACATGATACTAGTAGGTGATGTCCGGCTAACAACTTCCTAAATATACCTGCAAGCCAGATCAGTGTCTCTTTTCTCTGTATTCCCATGGAAATCAAGAGTCCCGCCGAATTTTCCATCGAAACAGTTGATTTGTGTTGTCTCTAGGAATTCTAAAGGGCGTACCGTTGCTTCCTAACCGGTGTCATTTGGGAGATCCGCCTCTGTACGTTCAAATGATTAATTTTGAGACTTTGCTCATGTGTGCAGTAAACCCTTGAATTCCCTAAGACCTTCCTTTCCTCCATCTCCTACCCCATTAAGCCCGCTTCAGTTCATCTCCTGAATTTCTTTGGAATCTGTCAGCCAGCTCTTCCTCAACTTCCTAATACTGAACTTGCCTGTCTGTTGCGATTAGGTCCTAACTGGTGTCCATATATCTTGTTTCCTTCCAATCCACTCTTCACACAAGAAACCTTCAAAGCAAGTTGGAACGTTGCTCATAAACATCGCTCACAAGCATTGTTTTGAGAATAGAAAACACACTGTTGGCCTTTAAGACTCTGCGTGGTCTAGAATCCTCTCTGCTTCTCTAGCCCCATCTTGTGCCACTTTTGCCCTCACTTTCTATGCTTCAGATACACTGAATTAACCTTAGTTCTCACTCATCTGACAGAAGTCAGTTCAGATACTATTTTTCACTGTGATTCCTAGCATTAAGGAATTTGATTATCAGGTTTTGTATGAGGACTATTTCATCAGGGGTACAGAAGTTCTGGCCATCTCTGGTTTTGGATATCCCTTATTTGTTGAGACCTTTGCGTTGTTTGGTTGCCTTTTGTCTGTTTTCCAGATGGGAAAACAGGAACAAGGGAAGTATAGGTTATTACTAGGTGGGGTTGAACAAGTGGAGCAGCAAACTGCAAAGCAGAAAGAAGAGGGACGTACTATAGAGGGATATGACTTCCATTCTCAAGGCGCCTGCATCCTGTGCAGGGAGACAGCCTAACATAAAATGTGCCTAACAACAAATATATTGACTTCTTACTAAAAATCTCCAGTTCATAGAACCGAGGGGTTTGTACCTTCTCCTTTAAAAGTGATAGTCCTGGGACTTCCCCGGTGGTCCCGTGGTGAAGACTCTGCGCTTCCAATGCAGCAGGCGTGGGTTCAATCCCTGGTTGGGGAGCTAAGATCCCACATGCTGCGCAGCCAAAGAAATTTTTTTCGAACGTTATACTCCTGTATTGTTGGCTTTAGTGGTTTAGATTTTGTTGTACTGTTAAGAAGATTTCAGTTTATTTACCGGGAACAAACAACACATAATGTAAAAATAGTTTCCCAGAAACGATTTCCATCATTCTCTTCCTCCCTTTCTCCCGCAGACTGGTGTTTCACCTTGACAAGTTCTCTGTCATTCCATAGGAAAGCTGTCTGGCTTGGAGGTTGCAATCCCAGGGAATTTTTCATCAGCGGGGAAGTCTCCATCACTACAGAGGAATCAAGGGAGAAGTCAGTCCCTGGTAAGTGAGATGCTCCCCCTAAACACCAACACAGCAGTCGTGTACCTTTCAAGGGGTTCAGGGGCAAGATGGGCAAGGCATTTCTACTAACTCTTCTTAAGGATCACGGACAGTGCCCTATGCTACGAGGTAAGCGGTGACTGCTGTAGTTCTTACTGGTGATCCTTTCCTGTCACTGATTCTCGGCCTTCTTTGTATTTCATAGGACTGTTGTCAGTCCAATACAAAATGAGTCTTATTTTTAAAAACCTGAAATGTTTTACAGAGCCTAGCATTCTCATATAGGGTCCTTTCCATTCTCCCCACTTTCCCGAGAGGCCAAGAACACTTCACACCATGAACTAGGAGAGGGGGTAGAGCCCTTTCTGATGAAATACATCAACAAAGACAGAGCCTTAGCCTGCTTGCTCTCTGGACAGGATCTCGGACCACAAGGTCTTCAATCCTGGTATAAATGAAGGAAGTGAGGACAGTTCAACTGGCACTCTCATAACAAGAGTTCGGAAACACCTTCCGAAGAGACTATAGCAGTAGATGAGGGAAGGGAGTGCTACAGTGTGGCAGTACAGGGGGAACGATCGGCTACAGCAGTGAAAAGTGTGGTACCGATTGGTGTGCTCTCGGGGTTCTTGTACATGTAGCATAGATGACCTCTACGGTGGCCCTCCCACCTTCCCACCTGCATTAGGTGTTCTTTTTTTTTGTAATTTATGTTTATGTATTTATTTACTGTTTGAACTTATTTATTCTACGTATTTATGTTTTTGGCTGCACTGGGTCTCTCATTGCTGTGCACGGGCTTTCTCTAGTTGGCGGCTAGCGGGGGCTACTCTCGGTTGCGGTGTGCGGGCATCTCATCGCGGTGGCTTCTCTTGTTGCGGAGCATGGGCTGTAGGCACGTGGGCTTCGGTAGTTGAGGCTCACGGGCTCTAGAATGCAGGCTCCGTCGTCGTGGCACATGCGCTTAGTTGCTGCACGGCATGTGGGATCTTCGCAGACCAGGGCTCGAACCCGTGTCCCCTGCATTGGCAGGCGCCACCAGGGAAGCCCTAGGTGTTCTCATATAGAGTCTAAAAACAGAGAGCACTGAGAGAAGGTAGTGGTTATTAAAGGCTCAGGATCTAAATTCTACCTGTCTCTACACCCCTTCCCAGCTGTCGATTTGACCCCATTTTTGAATGCTGACCTCATTGTTCAACTTTTCTCTGCCGTCTGTATACTCACCTTGAAAACTTGTTTCTGTGATGCGTTGAGCAGACACAGGGTGGCAGACTGCAGAGGTGGAAGCTGGTGGTCGGATATTTGTGGGCTGAATCTCCTTCAGTCCCATTCCCATTTCTGGTTGCCCAGAGGCCCTACTTCCTGTGTGTGACGCCGAGCCGTAGGATTGCGGGCAGGAGCCAAGTTCTCCATACAGTAAAGACCCCAGTGTGCCTTGGTTACAGTAATATACCTGGCTTCCTTCCTGGCAGGGAAGTGACAGGCGGCTATGCCCCTGCTTTGTTCGTGGGCCTCCTGATCCAGCAGTTCCCTTGGCTCTGCCCCTGTCGTCAGCTGCCCCTAGGATAACTCTGAGCCCTAGCCACTTCTCTGGTAGATTTCCCTATTCCCCCACTACAGTCACACCTGAATAAGGCAACTCAGACCTTTCAGAGATGTGTCCTGAACCTCTTGTTTTCTGAAATACCTATCTGGTGGTTGTGAGACTTAAGGCCAGCGTCCCCGAGAGACTTTTTCTATTTCTCCTAGTAAACCTAGACTCATCTTCTGTCACCTTCAACTCTACTCCAATTGTGTTCTTTCAACCCAGACCTCTGACCCTGCTTTTTACTTCTGCCATTTCATCCTCGCTCCTGCTTCCTTTCCTAAATCCATACGTCTCTTTTGGCCTTCCTAGCCCTGGGCCAAGTTCCTTCCTCTTTGCTCAGTTTTTACCCCTTTCCTTCATTCTCCCATCCAACTTTCAGTCCTTCCTTTCTCACGCCCCAGTTAGCAGCATCTGAAAATTCGAAAGGTTTGTTACTCGTCTATTAATTGTATTCCATTTACTTATTCAGTTCTATACCTGTCTTACCTGTGTATGGAAGAACAGCTGGTAGCCAAGGTGGCACCAAGAATCCTAGCAGCTCTCACTTGACGTATCCGTAGTAGTCGGCAATTTCCATTTCGTTTTCCCTCTCGGTGAAAAATTGCAGCTTGCCCGAAGAGGTGTATCTGGCAGCATTCTCCCGTTGTTGTTGAGCCCGCCTCTTCATGGCCTCTCGCTCTGGCCTCTGCTCTTGTTCGATGGGCTTTGACATGACTGGCTCAGGCACGTTGGGTTCCCTCCATGGAACTCGTTGCTTGCTGAAGTCTTGGAGTAGAAAGTGGGTTTGGAGCTTGGGTGGGGACTGGCGCTTATTCACAGCAGGGGGAACAGGCTCCCGCTGGAGAGGAGCGCCAGATGAAGTTTTGGAGGGTGCAGGCCTAGGAGCAGCAGACTGAGGGACACGAGGCTGGGTATGGTTGGGCCAAGCCGGTTGGGTTGGGTTGGTCACAGTTGGCTGAGCTGGTTTGGCGGGGCCTGGCAAAGAGGCAGGAGCTGGCTGGGATGAATTGGCTGCAGCAGGTTGAGCTGAGTCAGTAGAACCAGGCTGGGCACGGTAAGCCCCAGCAGGCCGATGTGAGGCCAGAGACTGTGGCCTCCGAGGAGCGGGTCGAGCTTGAGGCTTGTCCCAGGCAGAAAAAGGCAGAGGTATCAACTTGACCTTCCCAGGAGGAGGCCGCTCATACTGGGCTGGAGACGGACACTCTGTTTCAGCACTGCTGTCTGGTTTCTGGGCTTGGACTTGCGTTTTCTCAGGACCCTTCCCCTCACGTGGGGTATGCCGCCATGGCTGGATAGCTGGGGGTGGCTGGGGGTCTTTGGGGTTGCTTGACTTTCCCAAGAGCCGACAGGAAGAGAGCCCAGTTTTCGTCTCATTCTTCTTCCCCAGCGCATGAAGAACCTTCACAGACTCCAGCATGCGCACGCCAAGGGAGGTTCGAGGCTTTTGAAAGCTCTGTTGGAGAAGCTCAGTTTGGTGTTCCTTTCGCTTCGTGTGGGGGATTGCTGGCTTCTCTTCTGCCTTGACTTTGTTCCCTGACTGCTTGTTCTCCTCAGCCTTGTTTCTCCCTCTGGTCCTTTTGGTCTTTTCCTGCCCGTGGCTCTTAGTTTTGCTGATCTTTCTGGATGCAGCTTTCTGAGGTTTGCCTTGAGAGTGCTTGGCCGTGTTCACAGGAGCCCTGTCACTGACTGCAGCGTGGCATATAACCACTTCTCCCCCTAACAGGCACTCTGGATTCTTTGGCTGGATTTTGGCCTTGGGAGCGCCACTGATAGGCTCAGAGGCTTTCTGTTTGTTCTTCCTGGGTTGATCAGAGGGAACCTTTATGACACTTGGCTTTTCCTGCACCTGATTCACCTTAATGGCTCTGGTGTCTTTAGCTTTGATCACGTTGGGACCTTGGGATTGATCAAGATCTTTCAAAGGATTAAAGAGCTGGGGAAGGTGAATATCCTCCGCCAGTGTAGTAATGTCTGCAAGACCACTGCTAGGTTCAATCCCATTTTCAAGTGTCCCTAGGTCCTGACGACTCCGGCTGTTCTCTCCCAGATCAGCATTTTCAGAACCAGGCTGCTCCTCTTGGCTGAGGGGATCGGTGCAGGCCAGCGGCTGGTGAATATCAGGGATTCCTAAAGGGAGTAGTGGAGGATCTTGGTTCTCTGTTGGGATCTGGTAGGCATCCAGAGGCTTTGAAAGCTTGGTTTTGATATCATCCACGTGCTTACTCTCTATTTGTCCCTGGCTTGGAGCTGGAGGCAGGGCCAGGAGACGCCTGGCACTCTGGACTGGAGCTGTCACTGAAATGTCCCCAAGTTCAGATGGTGGGTTACTCTCAAGTATGTGGCTGTTTCTGCTACTGCAGGACTTGGGGAGTTCTTGACTTTGTGTCACACAAAACGTCTGGCTTGGAGGTTGCAATCCCAGGGAATTTTTCATCACCAGGGGGGAGGTCTCCATCCCTACAAAGGGATCAAGGGAGAAGTCAGTCCCTGGTAAGTGAGATGCTCCCCCTAAACACCAACACAGCAGTCGTGTACCTTTCAAGGGGTTCAGGGGCAAGATGGGCAAGGCATTTCTACTAACTCTTCTTAAGGATCATGGACAGTGCCCTATGCTACGAGGTAAGCGGTGACTGTTGTAATTCTTACTGGTGAGCCTTTCCTGTCGCTGATTCTCGGCTCGCTTTGTATTTCATAGGACTGTTATAAGTCCAATACAAAATGAGTCTTATTTTTAAAAACCTGAAATGTTTTACAAAGCCTAGCATTCTCATATAGGGTCCTTTCCATTCTCCCCACTTTCCCGAGAGGCCAAGAACACGTCACACCATGAACTAGGAGACGGGGTAGAGCCCTTGCTGATGAAATACATCAACAAAGACAGAGTCTTAGCCTGCTTGCTCTCTGGACAGGATCTCGGACCACAAGGTCTTCAATCCTGGTATAAATGAAGGAAGTGAGGACAGTTCAACTGGCACTCTCATAACAAGAGTTCTGAAACACCTTCCGAAGAGACTATAGCAGTAGATGAGGGAAGGGAGTGCTACAGTGTGGCAGTACAGGGGGAACGATCGGCTACAGCAGTGAAAAGTGTGGTACCGATTGGTGTGCTCTCGGGGTTCTTGTACATGTAGCATAGATGACCTCTACAGTGGCCCTCCCACCTTCCCACCTGCATTAGGTGTTCTTTTTTTTGTAATTTATATTTATGTATTTATTTACTGTTTGAACTTATTTATTCTACGTATTTATTTTTTTGGCTGCACTGGGTCTCTCATTGCTGTGCACGGGCTTTCTCTAGTTGGCGGCTAGCGGGGGCTACTCTCGGTTGCGGTGTGCGGGCTTCTCATCGCGGTGGCTTCTCTTGTTGCGGAGCATGGGCTGTAGGCACGTGGGCTTCGGTAGTTGAGGCTCACGGGCTCTAGAATGCAGGCTCCGTCGTTGTGGCACATGCGCTTAGTTGCTGCACGGCATGTGGGATCTTCGCAGACCAGGGCTCGAACCCGTGTCCCCCGCATTGCATTGGCAGGCGGATTCTTAACCACGGCGCCACCAGGGAAGCCCTAGGTGTTCTCATAGAGAGTCTAAAAACAGAGGGCACTGAGCGAAGGTAGTGGTTATTAAAGGCTCAGGATCTAAATTCTACCTGCCTCTACACCCCTTCCCAGCTGTCGATTTGACCCCATTTTTGAGTGCCGACCTCATTCTTCAACTTTCTCTGGCGTTTGTTATACTCACCTTGAAAACTTGTTTCTGTGATGCGTTGAGCAGACACAGGGTGGCAGACTGCAGAGGTGGAAGCTGGTGGTCGGATATTTGTGGGCTGAATCTCCTTCAGTCCCATTCCCATTTCTGGTTGCCCAGAGGCCCGACTTCCTGTGTATGACGCCGAGCCGTAGGATTGCGGGCAGGAGCCAAGTTCTCCATACAGTAAAGACCCCAGTGTGCCTTGGTGATAGTAATATACCTGGCTTCCTTCCTGGCAGGGAAGTGGCAGGCGGCTCTGCCCCTGATTTGGAATCTGAGATGGTGTTCCCTGAGCAAGGCTGGCAGAAAGCGATGGATGTAGAGGGACCATGTTCTTGGCGTCTGAAGTTTTATCATACTGGGCTGCCAGAAACATGGAGGAGGCAGCTGTGTGGCGGTCAGTGAGTGCCAGAGTAAAGTCTCCGAGTGAAGAAGAATTCTTTTCAGTGCTTGCTGTGATGTCCCACTCAAGAACACCTGGATAGGAAGCAGCTGAAGTGGAGATCTGGCTGTGGTCAGTAACTCCAGATAACATAGTCGTGCTAGAATGTTGGTAAAGGTAGGCACTACCCATGAGTGTCTGGAAAGGGGTACCAGTAGCCGATGCCGAACTGACGGCAGGGGCAGAGACTCTGGAGAAGTTGCAGACACTTCGTGTTAGGGAAGTTGCATTGCTCACCACAGGAGGAGAATGCTGCAGAGAATTTAGAGTTCCAAGTAGAGATGGATGTTGGAAATTTTCTGTAAGAACAAGAGGGTCATGAAAAACTCAGGGAGGTTGAGAAATTCTCACTACGTTTGAGGAACGGCATCATCTGAAGGTTCTTGCTATCAGGACACCTCTACTATCACTACTTCCTGAGAAACCCAAAATCAGACAGTTAATGATGGCTGTAAGGACTGAGCAGTTTTCCACTCTTCTCTATTAACTGCCTGTGCTCCCATCTTGGGCACAGACGGGCAGAAGAGCCAAGTGGTGTGGTTCAGAGATTGTTCTCTAGGCTGGAAGCAACCTTCTCCCTGCCCTGTCTTTCCCTTCAGCCTGCACTCGTATTGACTTCTATGCTATTTCCTAGACTGGAAGCATTTTAGAACTAGGAGGCCCTTAGAGAACTTCGATGTTCTCAGTCTCATTTCGTGAGTAAGGAAACTGAGGCTCAGAGAGGTCGGGTTGACTTGTTCAAGTTCTCTCATTATGTTAGTATCATTACCAGGTTTCAGAACCTAAGTATCCTGACTTCCTTGCCAGGACTCCACTCTGAGCATGATACTGCCAGAAAGCAGGAGAAATAGAACTTATAATATAGGCATTTTTTTTGTCCATTAGAAAACAGTACGGCTATTACCATGGTCGTCTTCAGTGTCTCCCTTTGCTTGTGCAGTTCCCACGCTATTACCTAGAGGTGACGTACAGCTCAGTCCAACTGGTGAATTGAAAGAGTCATTTTTGCCCTCTTCAAGCCTGGTTTCTCATCCTACCTCAAAATGATTACCCGAAAGTGGATTTCTTAAGTGCTTTTGGAAAGGGAAAAGTTATCTGATTACTTCAGATTCCTCACCTATAAAGTGGTTATAACACCACCACCAATAATAATAGCAGTAATAATTAATAGATGAATAAGCTGATCTATTGCGTATGATTTATATGGAGGAAGATACAATAAGTTCTAGAAAGACAAAGAAAAATCATGACAAGCATATTACGTTAACGAAAAAGAAATCCATAGATATTAATGAAAACTGAGGTATGTGGCAAGTATCGAAGCCTAATGAATTTACTAACAAATGGCATTCTGTACTATCCATGCAATATTATGAAAGTGAATTTTGCCCACTCTATTTTAGTGAATACTATTAACCAGAAGACACGATGGAGGTGATAGAGGTGAATGAATTCCTAGCCAATGCATACAGACAGAGAAGGTATGTCAGTAAAAAATGCATAACAAGCAACAGAATGCAATAAATGTGCATGTATAGGTAGCCACAACACATATAGACAAGTATTTCAATGAAAACCGGTACGAAGCAGACAGCAAAATAATAAGTGTAAAAGAGTTTCATTATTGTGCTCCTTCATATTTTTACCCAGCAAGTAAGAGGTATTAAGCCTAGGAGAAATATATATTTCAATGAATATAGCTTATATAATAAGCAGAAAGGAAGCTTAAAATGTATCAGGAAGGTTTTTGGATTTATCCTAGAACTTAGATTAGAATCATCTTCAGCATCCAAGAAGATGGCATCCCAAAACCTCAAAAAACCATCATGCCTAGAATCCAATTAAAAAAGATTTTCAAATGTAAGAAAATCCACAGGACTCCACAATATGGTTTTCGATAAACGTGGATGTTTGTTTGTTTTGTTTCTTTGGCCGCGCCGCGTGGCCCTGGCCGTGAAAGCACCGAGTCCTAAGCACTGGACCGCCAGGGAATTCCCTAAGTGGGGGGGGGAATTAGAGATGTGGGGCTTGACTTTTTCTTCTTCTTCTTCGGTAGCTAAGCTCTACAAGCGAACGATGCTGTTGATCAATGTGCTCTCTGTGTTAGGAAGGAAATAACTGTAAAAATGAAAAGCAGCCTTGCCTTAGAACCTACATATCACACCAAGGAAAATAGTCCTTCTGATTCAATTTAGAAGATATCACTTAAAATGTTGAATTGGTGAAATGTCTACCTAGTTTAAAAATTAGAAAGAATAAAACACTGAAAAGCAGCCCCCTAGATAACCACTGTGGTTGCTTGTTTATAGGAGGCATCATTTCTAAAACGTATTTCTAAAATGTTTATATTCAAAACTGTCAAGTGGCCAACTGTATTCAGAGAGGCAATAAAAGAAAGAAAACGGAGTATGACTTTTCTGATAAGCTGCCTTTCCCGGTGATCCCCTGTTCTGGCCTTACTTTCCTTCTTAGTCTGTTAATGTAAGGGTTTGCTACCATCAACTTGGTTTTGCCCTGCTCTGAGCAGGTTTCCCTCTGTGCTGTTTCTGCTTTAATTGAAAATCTTTGGTTCCCATCAGCATTCCATTGCAAACTCCGTTTTTCTTGAGAGCTCCTCTATGCTTTCCCTCTTCATTCTTACATTTTCTCCCATCTCTTGGTGCCTGTTGGCCTGTGCTAATGAAAACCGTCCTAAACTTCCTTACGCTCGACTCTGTGCCTCCCTGTAGAGCCCAGTACTCTCCATCCTCTCTCCCTATTCTCTCTTTTCAACTAGTCGAAATCCTAGTGGAGGGAGACCATTAGAGATGAAACATCTTGGTATATATTGCTAGTTTTCTATGTCCCCTGGCTTTTCTGTGTTTCTGTTGAAACACTCTTGAGAAGTGTCTGATTTCGTTTTCTACATGGGTACCCTTTAAGGCTCAATACTGGAAAAGAAGGGGATCAGAGTGATCAACCCAATGTGGTATCCTAACGTAACAGTTAAGGAAAGCAACAGGCTTTGTGAGACAGCCAGTGATTTGTCCAAAGTCACACAGATAGTAAACGTCAAAGTCAAAAGTGAAATTAGGTCTCCAGACTTGTAGTTCAATACTTTCCCTCATTATTCCATGCTATTTTGAATCTCCTACTCAATTTAGGGGCAAAAGAAATCGAACGCAAAACTTTCCAAAGTTTCTTTTCTTACCTGACATGGTCAGAGAAGAGGAAGCATCCACTGCAGGTACAAGGGATGAGGAGACAACACTAGAGGATGTCTGAGTGGCTGCAGCTGAACGGCGCACGTGTCCAGTACAGAGGTCACTGGTTACTGGTCCAAACAGCTCCACGGAAACCCCAAGGCTCTACCAAGTGGTAGTAGGTTTGGGAGGAGAGTGATGTCACAAAGCAGGCAGTTGAAAGGTATGAGAGAGCCAATAGGGAGGTCCGATCCCCAACAGGAAGGCGGGCTTGGGTGAAGAGAGTGTAGGAGAGCTAAAACAACACCTGAGTTTCTGAGCTTTGGGGAGGAGGAAATCCTAGAAGACAGATTTACCTCCCCCAGGCTCTTCCATTAGGGAAATCATTGCCACATTTCTTACAGACGTTCATTAATACACTGAACTAAGAGTTACTTATATTCTACAGAGTATTCTATTTTATGTATCATATACTTAGAGCTATATAGATCTTCTTTAATTAATAATCCTTAGGAAGGAAAGAGCCATCTAGTTTGAACTATTACAGTTGTTCTGAAATCAGATGTGTCTAATGAGTGAACTGATAGCAGCTTTTAAGGAGCCAAAGTAGGGATTAAGAAGCTCTCTTTGTAACTTGGTTCAAGAGTAAGGTGAAGTTTCTTGAGTGTACCTTGTGGAGAATGTTGTGGTCCAAGGCTCTTCTCTTTTAGTTTCTTCTCCTTGACTCCTACCTTCCTTGGGCTGGGCTAGGCTGGGGGCCAGGTTGGACTTGCGACTTAACATTTCTCTTCCGCTTTCTCTTTTTTTTTTTTCTTCCATTATGGGCATTGCTTCGAGGACAAGCCTTGATCTTGCATTGGACGTTACTTCCTGTCAACTTCCAGCAGCAGGAGTCTTCTTTTCAGTGCTTGATGCTTCACGAAATAGACTCTGCCCGTTGGCAGCAAATACCAGAGAGCTAGGAGACAGAGCTGGTTGCAGACCTTTCCTCTTCCAGCCTTTGGTTGCAATTGTTTGGCCCATAATTTGCTAGCTCTAGTTCCTTGGGCCACACAGGTATCCTGCCATCTCCAGCTCTTGTTATATGTGAGAGACATTCTGAACACTGTCCCTTTTTCTTTGCACAGAAGTATATACAGTGTGGCAGTTACTGTAATCTCCTCCGCCTTGCAAACAGCCACTCTAGAATCTTGGACCTCTAGGACTCTCTGTCTTGCATGCTTGGGGGCAAGGCCAAGCAAAATGAAGAGGAGAATAATTAGAGAAAGAGGAGGACGTTGGTGGAGAATTGGGAGCAGGTAAGGTGAAAGGGCACAGGAGAAAAGAGATGCATGTAGACTTTTTGGTTTCTGTGGGAAACAGGTTGACACACTTGGGCCTCATTTGGTATTAACAGAACAGAGAGTTAAAGATCTAAGTAGCTAGATAGTGTGCAGCAACTGCCATGAAGTCTGTACACTGAAGAGAACAGTCTCACATCTAGTTTTCATTTTGTTTTATGTCATAGTACCTTATTTATAGCATTCACTGGTGTGTTTGTAGAATACAGATGTTTTCAAATGCTCTGGTTTTGTCTACATGGTTATCTCCTTGTCCTGTTTGTAAGGAATCCAACATTGTAAGACATATTGCATGTTTTTCTCTTGACGATTGTTGACCTTGAAGCGTCATGAACTAACTTGAGCTGTTGGATTCTGTGGAGAAACGTTCAAAAGGGTCTGTGAAAAAGGCACTGTGGTGAGTCGCATTATGCACCCGAGCGTAAGGAGCAAGATATCTGCCACCAGCCCAGCTTGGCCTGGATTGCCTCTGTTTTAGTTCCCCTGGTTAGTGCTTTTCTCCCTAACCACTCTTGTGACTGTGATAATGTGAGTAAGGGCGGAGTTGCTAATGATCTATGTGTGAGGTAAGCTGGTTTGAGGGAGGAAATCTATGGACCTAGTCATTTTCCTTGGTGGTAAGCTTTCAGGGGTGCAGAGATGGATCTTCCTGGGGCCTTTTCTGGTCCCAGGAAGATATCGCATAGATGGGACCTCCCAAGACACACATTGAATCTTTAGGCCTGTTTTTCCTATTATGAGGTACGAACGAGTTTCTTCACTGATGGGGATGATGCTTATCTGAGAAGAAATTGTGAAAGGTGGTGTAGTGTAGAGGTGTGGCTTAAGCTTTTAAGTTTTCCTCCAGGTTTTTCCCCTAAGCTTCCTACTTCGGACGGCCTACTTACATGATACTAGTAGGTGATGTCCGGCTAACAACTTCCTAAATATACCTGCAAGCCAGATCAGTGTCTCTTTTCTCTGTATTCCCATGGAAATCAAGAGTCCCGCCGAATTTTCCATCGAAACAGTTGATTTGTGTTGTCTCTAGGAATTCTAAAGGGCGTACCGTTGCTTCCTAACCGGTGTCATTTGGGAGATCCGCCTCTGTACGTTCAAATGATTAATTTTGAGACTTTGCTCATGTGTGCAGTAAACCCTTGAATTCCCTAAGACCTTCCTTTCCTCCATCTCCTACCCCATTAAGCCCGCTTCAGTTCATCTCCTGAATTTCTTTGGAATCTGTCAGCCAGCTCTTCCTCAACTTCCTAATACTGAACTTGCCTGTCTGTTGCGATTAGGTCCTAACTGGTGTCCATATATCTTGTTTCCTTCCAATCCACTCTTCACACAAGAAACCTTCAAAGCAAGTTGGAACGTTGCTCATAAACATCGCTCACAAGCATTGTTTTGAGAATAGAAAACACACTGTTGGCCTTTAAGACTCTGCGTGGTCTAGAATCCTCTCTGCTTCTCTAGCCCCATCTTGTGCCACTTTTGCCCTCACTTTCTATGCTTCAGATACACTGAATTAACCTTAGTTCTCACTCATCTGACAGAAGTCAGTTCAGATACTATTTTTCACTGTGATTCCTAGCATTAAGGAATTTGATTATCAGGTTTTGTATGAGGACTATTTCATCAGGGGTACAGAAGTTCTGGCCATCTCTGGTTTTGGATATCCCTTATTTGTTGAGACCTTTGCGTTGTTTGGTTGCCTTTTGTCTGTTTTCCAGATGGGAAAACAGGAACAAGGGAAGTATAGGTTATTACTAGGTGGGGTTGAACAAGTGGAGCAGCAAACTGCAAAGCAGAAAGAAGAGGGACGTACTATAGAGGGATATGACTTCCATTCTCAAGGCGCCTGCATCCTGTGCAGGGAGACAGCCTAACATAAAATGTGCCTAACAACAAATATATTGACTTCTTACTAAAAATCTCCAGTTCATAGAACCGAGGGGTTTGTACCTTCTCCTTTAAAAGTGATAGTCCTGGGACTTCCCCGGTGGTCCCGTGGTGAAGACTCTGCGCTTCCAATGCAGCAGGCGTGGGTTCAATCCCTGGTTGGGGAGCTAAGATCCCACATGCTGCGCAGCCAAAGAAATTTTTTTCGAACGTTATACTCCTGTATTGTTGGCTTTAGTGGTTTAGATTTTGTTGTACTGTTAAGAAGATTTCAGTTTATTTACCGGGAACAAACAACACATAATGTAAAAATAGTTTCCCAGAAACGATTTCCATCATTCTCTTCCTCCCTTTCTCCCGCAGACTGGTGTTTCACCTTGACAAGTTCTCTGTCATTCCATAGGAAAGCTGTCTGGCTTGGAGGTTGCAATCCCAGGGAATTTTTCATCAGCGGGGAAGTCTCCATCACTACAGAGGAATCAAGGGAGAAGTCAGTCCCTGGTAAGTGAGATGCTCCCCCTAAACACCAACACAGCAGTCGTGTACCTTTCAAGGGGTTCAGGGGCAAGATGGGCAAGGCATTTCTACTAACTCTTCTTAAGGATCACGGACAGTGCCCTATGCTACGAGGTAAGCGGTGACTGCTGTAGTTCTTACTGGTGATCCTTTCCTGTCACTGATTCTCGGCCTTCTTTGTATTTCATAGGACTGTTGTCAGTCCAATACAAAATGAGTCTTATTTTTAAAAACCTGAAATGTTTTACAGAGCCTAGCATTCTCATATAGGGTCCTTTCCATTCTCCCCACTTTCCCGAGAGGCCAAGAACACTTCACACCATGAACTAGGAGAGGGGGTAGAGCCCTTTCTGATGAAATACATCAACAAAGACAGAGCCTTAGCCTGCTTGCTCTCTGGACAGGATCTCGGACCACAAGGTCTTCAATCCTGGTATAAATGAAGGAAGTGAGGACAGTTCAACTGGCACTCTCATAACAAGAGTTCGGAAACACCTTCCGAAGAGACTATAGCAGTAGATGAGGGAAGGGAGTGCTACAGTGTGGCAGTACAGGGGGAACGATCGGCTACAGCAGTGAAAAGTGTGGTACCGATTGGTGTGCTCTCGGGGTTCTTGTACATGTAGCATAGATGACCTCTACGGTGGCCCTCCCACCTTCCCACCTGCATTAGGTGTTCTTTTTTTTTGTAATTTATGTTTATGTATTTATTTACTGTTTGAACTTATTTATTCTACGTATTTATGTTTTTGGCTGCACTGGGTCTCTCATTGCTGTGCACGGGCTTTCTCTAGTTGGCGGCTAGCGGGGGCTACTCTCGGTTGCGGTGTGCGGGCATCTCATCGCGGTGGCTTCTCTTGTTGCGGAGCATGGGCTGTAGGCACGTGGGCTTCGGTAGTTGAGGCTCACGGGCTCTAGAATGCAGGCTCCGTCGTCGTGGCACATGCGCTTAGTTGCTGCACGGCATGTGGGATCTTCGCAGACCAGGGCTCGAACCCGTGTCCCCTGCATTGGCAGGCGCCACCAGGGAAGCCCTAGGTGTTCTCATATAGAGTCTAAAAACAGAGAGCACTGAGAGAAGGTAGTGGTTATTAAAGGCTCAGGATCTAAATTCTACCTGTCTCTACACCCCTTCCCAGCTGTCGATTTGACCCCATTTTTGAATGCTGACCTCATTGTTCAACTTTTCTCTGCCGTCTGTATACTCACCTTGAAAACTTGTTTCTGTGATGCGTTGAGCAGACACAGGGTGGCAGACTGCAGAGGTGGAAGCTGGTGGTCGGATATTTGTGGGCTGAATCTCCTTCAGTCCCATTCCCATTTCTGGTTGCCCAGAGGCCCTACTTCCTGTGTGTGACGCCGAGCCGTAGGATTGCGGGCAGGAGCCAAGTTCTCCATACAGTAAAGACCCCAGTGTGCCTTGGTTACAGTAATATACCTGGCTTCCTTCCTGGCAGGGAAGTGACAGGCGGCTATGCCCCTGCTTTGTTCGTGGGCCTCCTGATCCAGCAGTTCCCTTGGCTCTGCCCCTGTCGTCAGCTGCCCCTAGGATAACTCTGAGCCCTAGCCACTTCTCTGGTAGATTTCCCTATTCCCCCACTACAGTCACACCTGAATAAGGCAACTCAGACCTTTCAGAGATGTGTCCTGAACCTCTTGTTTTCTGAAATACCTATCTGGTGGTTGTGAGACTTAAGGCCAGCGTCCCCGAGAGACTTTTTCTATTTCTCCTAGTAAACCTAGACTCATCTTCTGTCACCTTCAACTCTACTCCAATTGTGTTCTTTCAACCCAGACCTCTGACCCTGCTTTTTACTTCTGCCATTTCATCCTCGCTCCTGCTTCCTTTCCTAAATCCATACGTCTCTTTTGGCCTTCCTAGCCCTGGGCCAAGTTCCTTCCTCTTTGCTCAGTTTTTACCCCTTTCCTTCATTCTCCCATCCAACTTTCAGTCCTTCCTTTCTCACGCCCCAGTTAGCAGCATCTGAAAATTCGAAAGGTTTGTTACTCGTCTATTAATTGTATTCCATTTACTTATTCAGTTCTATACCTGTCTTACCTGTGTATGGAAGAACAGCTGGTAGCCAAGGTGGCACCAAGAATCCTAGCAGCTCTCACTTGACGTATCCGTAGTAGTCGGCAATTTCCATTTCGTTTTCCCTCTCGGTGAAAAATTGCAGCTTGCCCGAAGAGGTGTATCTGGCAGCATTCTCCCGTTGTTGTTGAGCCCGCCTCTTCATGGCCTCTCGCTCTGGCCTCTGCTCTTGTTCGATGGGCTTTGACATGACTGGCTCAGGCACGTTGGGTTCCCTCCATGGAACTCGTTGCTTGCTGAAGTCTTGGAGTAGAAAGTGGGTTTGGAGCTTGGGTGGGGACTGGCGCTTATTCACAGCAGGGGGAACAGGCTCCCGCTGGAGAGGAGCGCCAGATGAAGTTTTGGAGGGTGCAGGCCTAGGAGCAGCAGACTGAGGGACACGAGGCTGGGTATGGTTGGGCCAAGCCGGTTGGGTTGGGTTGGTCACAGTTGGCTGAGCTGGTTTGGCGGGGCCTGGCAAAGAGGCAGGAGCTGGCTGGGATGAATTGGCTGCAGCAGGTTGAGCTGAGTCAGTAGAACCAGGCTGGGCACGGTAAGCCCCAGCAGGCCGATGTGAGGCCAGAGACTGTGGCCTCCGAGGAGCGGGTCGAGCTTGAGGCTTGTCCCAGGCAGAAAAAGGCAGAGGTATCAACTTGACCTTCCCAGGAGGAGGCCGCTCATACTGGGCTGGAGACGGACACTCTGTTTCAGCACTGCTGTCTGGTTTCTGGGCTTGGACTTGCGTTTTCTCAGGACCCTTCCCCTCACGTGGGGTATGCCGCCATGGCTGGATAGCTGGGGGTGGCTGGGGGTCTTTGGGGTTGCTTGACTTTCCCAAGAGCCGACAGGAAGAGAGCCCAGTTTTCGTCTCATTCTTCTTCCCCAGCGCATGAAGAACCTTCACAGACTCCAGCATGCGCACGCCAAGGGAGGTTCGAGGCTTTTGAAAGCTCTGTTGGAGAAGCTCAGTTTGGTGTTCCTTTCGCTTCGTGTGGGGGATTGCTGGCTTCTCTTCTGCCTTGACTTTGTTCCCTGACTGCTTGTTCTCCTCAGCCTTGTTTCTCCCTCTGGTCCTTTTGGTCTTTTCCTGCCCGTGGCTCTTAGTTTTGCTGATCTTTCTGGATGCAGCTTTCTGAGGTTTGCCTTGAGAGTGCTTGGCCGTGTTCACAGGAGCCCTGTCACTGACTGCAGCGTGGCATATAACCACTTCTCCCCCTAACAGGCACTCTGGATTCTTTGGCTGGATTTTGGCCTTGGGAGCGCCACTGATAGGCTCAGAGGCTTTCTGTTTGTTCTTCCTGGGTTGATCAGAGGGAACCTTTATGACACTTGGCTTTTCCTGCACCTGATTCACCTTAATGGCTCTGGTGTCTTTAGCTTTGATCACGTTGGGACCTTGGGATTGATCAAGATCTTTCAAAGGATTAAAGAGCTGGGGAAGGTGAATATCCTCCGCCAGTGTAGTAATGTCTGCAAGACCACTGCTAGGTTCAATCCCATTTTCAAGTGTCCCTAGGTCCTGACGACTCCGGCTGTTCTCTCCCAGATCAGCATTTTCAGAACCAGGCTGCTCCTCTTGGCTGAGGGGATCGGTGCAGGCCAGCGGCTGGTGAATATCAGGGATTCCTAAAGGGAGTAGTGGAGGATCTTGGTTCTCTGTTGGGATCTGGTAGGCATCCAGAGGCTTTGAAAGCTTGGTTTTGATATCATCCACGTGCTTACTCTCTATTTGTCCCTGGCTTGGAGCTGGAGGCAGGGCCAGGAGACGCCTGGCACTCTGGACTGGAGCTGTCACTGAAATGTCCCCAAGTTCAGATGGTGGGTTACTCTCAAGTATGTGGCTGTTTCTGCTACTGCAGGACTTGGGGAGTTCTTGACTTTGTGTCACACAAAACGTCTGGCTTGGAGGTTGCAATCCCAGGGAATTTTTCATCACCAGGGGGGAGGTCTCCATCCCTACAAAGGGATCAAGGGAGAAGTCAGTCCCTGGTAAGTGAGATGCTCCCCCTAAACACCAACACAGCAGTCGTGTACCTTTCAAGGGGTTCAGGGGCAAGATGGGCAAGGCATTTCTACTAACTCTTCTTAAGGATCATGGACAGTGCCCTATGCTACGAGGTAAGCGGTGACTGTTGTAATTCTTACTGGTGAGCCTTTCCTGTCGCTGATTCTCGGCTCGCTTTGTATTTCATAGGACTGTTATAAGTCCAATACAAAATGAGTCTTATTTTTAAAAACCTGAAATGTTTTACAAAGCCTAGCATTCTCATATAGGGTCCTTTCCATTCTCCCCACTTTCCCGAGAGGCCAAGAACACGTCACACCATGAACTAGGAGACGGGGTAGAGCCCTTGCTGATGAAATACATCAACAAAGACAGAGTCTTAGCCTGCTTGCTCTCTGGACAGGATCTCGGACCACAAGGTCTTCAATCCTGGTATAAATGAAGGAAGTGAGGACAGTTCAACTGGCACTCTCATAACAAGAGTTCTGAAACACCTTCCGAAGAGACTATAGCAGTAGATGAGGGAAGGGAGTGCTACAGTGTGGCAGTACAGGGGGAACGATCGGCTACAGCAGTGAAAAGTGTGGTACCGATTGGTGTGCTCTCGGGGTTCTTGTACATGTAGCATAGATGACCTCTACAGTGGCCCTCCCACCTTCCCACCTGCATTAGGTGTTCTTTTTTTTGTAATTTATATTTATGTATTTATTTACTGTTTGAACTTATTTATTCTACGTATTTATTTTTTTGGCTGCACTGGGTCTCTCATTGCTGTGCACGGGCTTTCTCTAGTTGGCGGCTAGCGGGGGCTACTCTCGGTTGCGGTGTGCGGGCTTCTCATCGCGGTGGCTTCTCTTGTTGCGGAGCATGGGCTGTAGGCACGTGGGCTTCGGTAGTTGAGGCTCACGGGCTCTAGAATGCAGGCTCCGTCGTTGTGGCACATGCGCTTAGTTGCTGCACGGCATGTGGGATCTTCGCAGACCAGGGCTCGAACCCGTGTCCCCCGCATTGCATTGGCAGGCGGATTCTTAACCACGGCGCCACCAGGGAAGCCCTAGGTGTTCTCATAGAGAGTCTAAAAACAGAGGGCACTGAGCGAAGGTAGTGGTTATTAAAGGCTCAGGATCTAAATTCTACCTGCCTCTACACCCCTTCCCAGCTGTCGATTTGACCCCATTTTTGAGTGCCGACCTCATTCTTCAACTTTCTCTGGCGTTTGTTATACTCACCTTGAAAACTTGTTTCTGTGATGCGTTGAGCAGACACAGGGTGGCAGACTGCAGAGGTGGAAGCTGGTGGTCGGATATTTGTGGGCTGAATCTCCTTCAGTCCCATTCCCATTTCTGGTTGCCCAGAGGCCCGACTTCCTGTGTATGACGCCGAGCCGTAGGATTGCGGGCAGGAGCCAAGTTCTCCATACAGTAAAGACCCCAGTGTGCCTTGGTGATAGTAATATACCTGGCTTCCTTCCTGGCAGGGAAGTGGCAGGCGGCTCTGCCCCTGATTTGGAATCTGAGATGGTGTTCCCTGAGCAAGGCTGGCAGAAAGCGATGGATGTAGAGGGACCATGTTCTTGGCGTCTGAAGTTTTATCATACTGGGCTGCCAGAAACATGGAGGAGGCAGCTGTGTGGCGGTCAGTGAGTGCCAGAGTAAAGTCTCCGAGTGAAGAAGAATTCTTTTCAGTGCTTGCTGTGATGTCCCACTCAAGAACACCTGGATAGGAAGCAGCTGAAGTGGAGATCTGGCTGTGGTCAGTAACTCCAGATAACATAGTCGTGCTAGAATGTTGGTAAAGGTAGGCACTACCCATGAGTGTCTGGAAAGGGGTACCAGTAGCCGATGCCGAACTGACGGCAGGGGCAGAGACTCTGGAGAAGTTGCAGACACTTCGTGTTAGGGAAGTTGCATTGCTCACCACAGGAGGAGAATGCTGCAGAGAATTTAGAGTTCCAAGTAGAGATGGATGTTGGAAATTTTCTGTAAGAACAAGAGGGTCATGAAAAACTCAGGGAGGTTGAGAAATTCTCACTACGTTTGAGGAACGGCATCATCTGAAGGTTCTTGCTATCAGGACACCTCTACTATCACTACTTCCTGAGAAACCCAAAATCAGACAGTTAATGATGGCTGTAAGGACTGAGCAGTTTTCCACTCTTCTCTATTAACTGCCTGTGCTCCCATCTTGGGCACAGACGGGCAGAAGAGCCAAGTGGTGTGGTTCAGAGATTGTTCTCTAGGCTGGAAGCAACCTTCTCCCTGCCCTGTCTTTCCCTTCAGCCTGCACTCGTATTGACTTCTATGCTATTTCCTAGACTGGAAGCATTTTAGAACTAGGAGGCCCTTAGAGAACTTCGATGTTCTCAGTCTCATTTCGTGAGTAAGGAAACTGAGGCTCAGAGAGGTCGGGTTGACTTGTTCAAGTTCTCTCATTATGTTAGTATCATTACCAGGTTTCAGAACCTAAGTATCCTGACTTCCTTGCCAGGACTCCACTCTGAGCATGATACTGCCAGAAAGCAGGAGAAATAGAACTTATAATATAGGCATTTTTTTTGTCCATTAGAAAACAGTACGGCTATTACCATGGTCGTCTTCAGTGTCTCCCTTTGCTTGTGCAGTTCCCACGCTATTACCTAGAGGTGACGTACAGCTCAGTCCAACTGGTGAATTGAAAGAGTCATTTTTGCCCTCTTCAAGCCTGGTTTCTCATCCTACCTCAAAATGATTACCCGAAAGTGGATTTCTTAAGTGCTTTTGGAAAGGGAAAAGTTATCTGATTACTTCAGATTCCTCACCTATAAAGTGGTTATAACACCACCACCAATAATAATAGCAGTAATAATTAATAGATGAATAAGCTGATCTATTGCGTATGATTTATATGGAGGAAGATACAATAAGTTCTAGAAAGACAAAGAAAAATCATGACAAGCATATTACGTTAACGAAAAAGAAATCCATAGATATTAATGAAAACTGAGGTATGTGGCAAGTATCGAAGCCTAATGAATTTACTAACAAATGGCATTCTGTACTATCCATGCAATATTATGAAAGTGAATTTTGCCCACTCTATTTTAGTGAATACTATTAACCAGAAGACACGATGGAGGTGATAGAGGTGAATGAATTCCTAGCCAATGCATACAGACAGAGAAGGTATGTCAGTAAAAAATGCATAACAAGCAACAGAATGCAATAAATGTGCATGTATAGGTAGCCACAACACATATAGACAAGTATTTCAATGAAAACCGGTACGAAGCAGACAGCAAAATAATAAGTGTAAAAGAGTTTCATTATTGTGCTCCTTCATATTTTTACCCAGCAAGTAAGAGGTATTAAGCCTAGGAGAAATATATATTTCAATGAATATAGCTTATATAATAAGCAGAAAGGAAGCTTAAAATGTATCAGGAAGGTTTTTGGATTTATCCTAGAACTTAGATTAGAATCATCTTCAGCATCCAAGAAGATGGCATCCCAAAACCTCAAAAAACCATCATGCCTAGAATCCAATTAAAAAAGATTTTCAAATGTAAGAAAATCCACAGGACTCCACAATATGGTTTTCGATAAACGTGGATGTTTGTTTGTTTTGTTTCTTTGGCCGCGCCGCGTGGCCCTGGCCGTGAAAGCACCGAGTCCTAAGCACTGGACCGCCAGGGAATTCCCTAAGTGGGGGGGGGAATTAGAGATGTGGGGCTTGACTTTTTCTTCTTCTTCTTCGGTAGCTAAGCTCTACAAGCGAACGATGCTGTTGATCAATGTGCTCTCTGTGTTAGGAAGGAAATAACTGTAAAAATGAAAAGCAGCCTTGCCTTAGAACCTACATATCACACCAAGGAAAATAGTCCTTCTGATTCAATTTAGAAGATATCACTTAAAATGTTGAATTGGTGAAATGTCTACCTAGTTTAAAAATTAGAAAGAATAAAACACTGAAAAGCAGCCCCCTAGATAACCACTGTGGTTGCTTGTTTATAGGAGGCATCATTTCTAAAACGTATTTCTAAAATGTTTATATTCAAAACTGTCAAGTGGCCAACTGTATTCAGAGAGGCAATAAAAGAAAGAAAACGGAGTATGACTTTTCTGATAAGCTGCCTTTCCCGGTGATCCCCTGTTCTGGCCTTACTTTCCTTCTTAGTCTGTTAATGTAAGGGTTTGCTACCATCAACTTGGTTTTGCCCTGCTCTGAGCAGGTTTCCCTCTGTGCTGTTTCTGCTTTAATTGAAAATCTTTGGTTCCCATCAGCATTCCATTGCAAACTCCGTTTTTCTTGAGAGCTCCTCTATGCTTTCCCTCTTCATTCTTACATTTTCTCCCATCTCTTGGTGCCTGTTGGCCTGTGCTAATGAAAACCGTCCTAAACTTCCTTACGCTCGACTCTGTGCCTCCCTGTAGAGCCCAGTACTCTCCATCCTCTCTCCCTATTCTCTCTTTTCAACTAGTCGAAATCCTAGTGGAGGGAGACCATTAGAGATGAAACATCTTGGTATATATTGCTAGTTTTCTATGTCCCCTGGCTTTTCTGTGTTTCTGTTGAAACACTCTTGAGAAGTGTCTGATTTCGTTTTCTACATGGGTACCCTTTAAGGCTCAATACTGGAAAAGAAGGGGATCAGAGTGATCAACCCAATGTGGTATCCTAACGTAACAGTTAAGGAAAGCAACAGGCTTTGTGAGACAGCCAGTGATTTGTCCAAAGTCACACAGATAGTAAACGTCAAAGTCAAAAGTGAAATTAGGTCTCCAGACTTGTAGTTCAATACTTTCCCTCATTATTCCATGCTATTTTGAATCTCCTACTCAATTTAGGGGCAAAAGAAATCGAACGCAAAACTTTCCAAAGTTTCTTTTCTTACCTGACATGGTCAGAGAAGAGGAAGCATCCACTGCAGGTACAAGGGATGAGGAGACAACACTAGAGGATGTCTGAGTGGCTGCAGCTGAACGGCGCACGTGTCCAGTACAGAGGTCACTGGTTACTGGTCCAAACAGCTCCACGGAAACCCCAAGGCTCTACCAAGTGGTAGTAGGTTTGGGAGGAGAGTGATGTCACAAAGCAGGCAGTTGAAAGGTATGAGAGAGCCAATAGGGAGGTCCGATCCCCAACAGGAAGGCGGGCTTGGGTGAAGAGAGTGTAGGAGAGCTAAAACAACACCTGAGTTTCTGAGCTTTGGGGAGGAGGAAATCCTAGAAGACAGATTTACCTCCCCCAGGCTCTTCCATTAGGGAAATCATTGCCACATTTCTTACAGACGTTCATTAATACACTGAACTAAGAGTTACTTATATTCTACAGAGTATTCTATTTTATGTATCATATACTTAGAGCTATATAGATCTTCTTTAATTAATAATCCTTAGGAAGGAAAGAGCCATCTAGTTTGAACTATTACAGTTGTTCTGAAATCAGATGTGTCTAATGAGTGAACTGATAGCAGCTTTTAAGGAGCCAAAGTAGGGATTAAGAAGCTCTCTTTGTAACTTGGTTCAAGAGTAAGGTGAAGTTTCTTGAGTGTACCTTGTGGAGAATGTTGTGGTCCAAGGCTCTTCTCTTTTAGTTTCTTCTCCTTGACTCCTACCTTCCTTGGGCTGGGCTAGGCTGGGGGCCAGGTTGGACTTGCGACTTAACATTTCTCTTCCGCTTTCTCTTTTTTTTTTTTCTTCCATTATGGGCATTGCTTCGAGGACAAGCCTTGATCTTGCATTGGACGTTACTTCCTGTCAACTTCCAGCAGCAGGAGTCTTCTTTTCAGTGCTTGATGCTTCACGAAATAGACTCTGCCCGTTGGCAGCAAATACCAGAGAGCTAGGAGACAGAGCTGGTTGCAGACCTTTCCTCTTCCAGCCTTTGGTTGCAATTGTTTGGCCCATAATTTGCTAGCTCTAGTTCCTTGGGCCACACAGGTATCCTGCCATCTCCAGCTCTTGTTATATGTGAGAGACATTCTGAACACTGTCCCTTTTTCTTTGCACAGAAGTATATACAGTGTGGCAGTTACTGTAATCTCCTCCGCCTTGCAAACAGCCACTCTAGAATCTTGGACCTCTAGGACTCTCTGTCTTGCATGCTTGGGGGCAAGGCCAAGCAAAATGAAGAGGAGAATAATTAGAGAAAGAGGAGGACGTTGGTGGAGAATTGGGAGCAGGTAAGGTGAAAGGGCACAGGAGAAAAGAGATGCATGTAGACTTTTTGGTTTCTGTGGGAAACAGGTTGACACACTTGGGCCTCATTTGGTATTAACAGAACAGAGAGTTAAAGATCTAAGTAGCTAGATAGTGTGCAGCAACTGCCATGAAGTCTGTACACTGAAGAGAACAGTCTCACATCTAGTTTTCATTTTGTTTTATGTCATAGTACCTTATTTATAGCATTCACTGGTGTGTTTGTAGAATACAGATGTTTTCAAATGCTCTGGTTTTGTCTACATGGTTATCTCCTTGTCCTGTTTGTAAGGAATCCAACATTGTAAGACATATTGCATGTTTTTCTCTTGACGATTGTTGACCTTGAAGCGTCATGAACTAACTTGAGCTGTTGGATTCTGTGGAGAAACGTTCAAAAGGGTCTGTGAAAAAGGCACTGTGGTGAGTCGCATTATGCACCCGAGCGTAAGGAGCAAGATATCTGCCACCAGCCCAGCTTGGCCTGGATTGCCTCTGTTTTAGTTCCCCTGGTTAGTGCTTTTCTCCCTAACCACTCTTGTGACTGTGATAATGTGAGTAAGGGCGGAGTTGCTAATGATCTATGTGTGAGGTAAGCTGGTTTGAGGGAGGAAATCTATGGACCTAGTCATTTTCCTTGGTGGTAAGCTTTCAGGGGTGCAGAGATGGATCTTCCTGGGGCCTTTTCTGGTCCCAGGAAGATATCGCATAGATGGGACCTCCCAAGACACACATTGAATCTTTAGGCCTGTTTTTCCTATTATGAGGTACGAACGAGTTTCTTCACTGATGGGGATGATGCTTATCTGAGAAGAAATTGTGAAAGGTGGTGTAGTGTAGAGGTGTGGCTTAAGCTTTTAAGTTTTCCTCCAGGTTTTTCCCCTAAGCTTCCTACTTCGGACGGCCTACTTACATGATACTAGTAGGTGATGTCCGGCTAACAACTTCCTAAATATACCTGCAAGCCAGATCAGTGTCTCTTTTCTCTGTATTCCCATGGAAATCAAGAGTCCCGCCGAATTTTCCATCGAAACAGTTGATTTGTGTTGTCTCTAGGAATTCTAAAGGGCGTACCGTTGCTTCCTAACCGGTGTCATTTGGGAGATCCGCCTCTGTACGTTCAAATGATTAATTTTGAGACTTTGCTCATGTGTGCAGTAAACCCTTGAATTCCCTAAGACCTTCCTTTCCTCCATCTCCTACCCCATTAAGCCCGCTTCAGTTCATCTCCTGAATTTCTTTGGAATCTGTCAGCCAGCTCTTCCTCAACTTCCTAATACTGAACTTGCCTGTCTGTTGCGATTAGGTCCTAACTGGTGTCCATATATCTTGTTTCCTTCCAATCCACTCTTCACACAAGAAACCTTCAAAGCAAGTTGGAACGTTGCTCATAAACATCGCTCACAAGCATTGTTTTGAGAATAGAAAACACACTGTTGGCCTTTAAGACTCTGCGTGGTCTAGAATCCTCTCTGCTTCTCTAGCCCCATCTTGTGCCACTTTTGCCCTCACTTTCTATGCTTCAGATACACTGAATTAACCTTAGTTCTCACTCATCTGACAGAAGTCAGTTCAGATACTATTTTTCACTGTGATTCCTAGCATTAAGGAATTTGATTATCAGGTTTTGTATGAGGACTATTTCATCAGGGGTACAGAAGTTCTGGCCATCTCTGGTTTTGGATATCCCTTATTTGTTGAGACCTTTGCGTTGTTTGGTTGCCTTTTGTCTGTTTTCCAGATGGGAAAACAGGAACAAGGGAAGTATAGGTTATTACTAGGTGGGGTTGAACAAGTGGAGCAGCAAACTGCAAAGCAGAAAGAAGAGGGACGTACTATAGAGGGATATGACTTCCATTCTCAAGGCGCCTGCATCCTGTGCAGGGAGACAGCCTAACATAAAATGTGCCTAACAACAAATATATTGACTTCTTACTAAAAATCTCCAGTTCATAGAACCGAGGGGTTTGTACCTTCTCCTTTAAAAGTGATAGTCCTGGGACTTCCCCGGTGGTCCCGTGGTGAAGACTCTGCGCTTCCAATGCAGCAGGCGTGGGTTCAATCCCTGGTTGGGGAGCTAAGATCCCACATGCTGCGCAGCCAAAGAAATTTTTTTCGAACGTTATACTCCTGTATTGTTGGCTTTAGTGGTTTAGATTTTGTTGTACTGTTAAGAAGATTTCAGTTTATTTACCGGGAACAAACAACACATAATGTAAAAATAGTTTCCCAGAAACGATTTCCATCATTCTCTTCCTCCCTTTCTCCCGCAGACTGGTGTTTCACCTTGACAAGTTCTCTGTCATTCCATAGGAAAGCTGTCTGGCTTGGAGGTTGCAATCCCAGGGAATTTTTCATCAGCGGGGAAGTCTCCATCACTACAGAGGAATCAAGGGAGAAGTCAGTCCCTGGTAAGTGAGATGCTCCCCCTAAACACCAACACAGCAGTCGTGTACCTTTCAAGGGGTTCAGGGGCAAGATGGGCAAGGCATTTCTACTAACTCTTCTTAAGGATCACGGACAGTGCCCTATGCTACGAGGTAAGCGGTGACTGCTGTAGTTCTTACTGGTGATCCTTTCCTGTCACTGATTCTCGGCCTTCTTTGTATTTCATAGGACTGTTGTCAGTCCAATACAAAATGAGTCTTATTTTTAAAAACCTGAAATGTTTTACAGAGCCTAGCATTCTCATATAGGGTCCTTTCCATTCTCCCCACTTTCCCGAGAGGCCAAGAACACTTCACACCATGAACTAGGAGAGGGGGTAGAGCCCTTTCTGATGAAATACATCAACAAAGACAGAGCCTTAGCCTGCTTGCTCTCTGGACAGGATCTCGGACCACAAGGTCTTCAATCCTGGTATAAATGAAGGAAGTGAGGACAGTTCAACTGGCACTCTCATAACAAGAGTTCGGAAACACCTTCCGAAGAGACTATAGCAGTAGATGAGGGAAGGGAGTGCTACAGTGTGGCAGTACAGGGGGAACGATCGGCTACAGCAGTGAAAAGTGTGGTACCGATTGGTGTGCTCTCGGGGTTCTTGTACATGTAGCATAGATGACCTCTACGGTGGCCCTCCCACCTTCCCACCTGCATTAGGTGTTCTTTTTTTTTGTAATTTATGTTTATGTATTTATTTACTGTTTGAACTTATTTATTCTACGTATTTATGTTTTTGGCTGCACTGGGTCTCTCATTGCTGTGCACGGGCTTTCTCTAGTTGGCGGCTAGCGGGGGCTACTCTCGGTTGCGGTGTGCGGGCATCTCATCGCGGTGGCTTCTCTTGTTGCGGAGCATGGGCTGTAGGCACGTGGGCTTCGGTAGTTGAGGCTCACGGGCTCTAGAATGCAGGCTCCGTCGTCGTGGCACATGCGCTTAGTTGCTGCACGGCATGTGGGATCTTCGCAGACCAGGGCTCGAACCCGTGTCCCCTGCATTGGCAGGCGCCACCAGGGAAGCCCTAGGTGTTCTCATATAGAGTCTAAAAACAGAGAGCACTGAGAGAAGGTAGTGGTTATTAAAGGCTCAGGATCTAAATTCTACCTGTCTCTACACCCCTTCCCAGCTGTCGATTTGACCCCATTTTTGAATGCTGACCTCATTGTTCAACTTTTCTCTGCCGTCTGTATACTCACCTTGAAAACTTGTTTCTGTGATGCGTTGAGCAGACACAGGGTGGCAGACTGCAGAGGTGGAAGCTGGTGGTCGGATATTTGTGGGCTGAATCTCCTTCAGTCCCATTCCCATTTCTGGTTGCCCAGAGGCCCTACTTCCTGTGTGTGACGCCGAGCCGTAGGATTGCGGGCAGGAGCCAAGTTCTCCATACAGTAAAGACCCCAGTGTACCTTGGTTACAGTAATATACCTGGCTTCCTTCCTGGCAGGGAAGTGACAGGCGGCTATGCCCCTGCTTTGTTCGTGGGCCTCCTGATCCAGCAGTTCCCTTGGCTCTGCCCCTGTCGTCAGCTGCCCCTAGGATAACTCTGAGCCCTAGCCACTTCTCTGGTAGATTTCCCTATTCCCCCACTACAGTCACACCTGAATAAGGCAACTCAGACCTTTCAGAGATGTGTCCTGAACCTCTTGTTTTCTGAAATACCTATCTGGTGGTTGTGAGACTTAAGGCCAGCGTCCCCGAGAGACTTTTTCTATTTCTCCTAGTAAACCTAGACTCATCTTCTGTCACCTTCAACTCTACTCCAATTGTGTTCTTTCAACCCAGACCTCTGACCCTGCTTTTTACTTCTGCCATTTCATCCTCGCTCCTGCTTCCTTTCCTAAATCCATACGTCTCTTTGGGCCTTCCTAGCCCTGGGCCAAGTTCCTTCCTCTTTGCTCAGTTTTTACCCCTTTCCTTCATTCTCCCATCCAACTTTCAGTCCTTCCTTTCTCACGCCCCAGTTAGCAGCATCTGAAAATTCGAAAGGTTTGTTACTCGTCTATTAATTGTATTCCATTTACTTATTCAGTTCTATACCTGTCTTACCTGTGTATGGAAGAACAGCTGGTAGCCAAGGTGGCACCAAGAATCCTAGCAGCTCTCACTTGACGTATCCGTAGTAGTCGGCAATTTCCATTTCGTTTTCCCTCTCGGTGAAAAATTGCAGCTTGCCCGAAGAGGTGTATCTGGCAGCATTCTCCCGTTGTTGTTGAGCCCGCCTCTTCATGGCCTCTCGCTCTGGCCTCTGCTCTTGTTCGATGGGCTTTGACATGACTGGCTCAGGCACGTTGGGTTCCCTCCATGGAACTCGTTGCTTGCTGAAGTCTTGGAGTAGAAAGTGGGTTTGGAGCTTGGGTGGGGACTGGCGCTTATTCACAGCAGGGGGAACAGGCTCCCGCTGGAGAGGAGCGCCAGATGAAGTTTTGGAGGGTGCAGGCCTAGGAGCAGCAGACTGAGGGACACGAGGCTGGGTATGGTTGGTCCAAGCCGGTTGGGTTGGGTTGGTCACAGTTGGCTGAGCTGGTTTGGCGGGGCCTGGCAAAGAGGCAGGAGCTGGCTGGGATGAATTGGCTGCAGCAGGTTGAGCTGAGTCAGTAGAACCAGGCTGGGCACGGTAAGCCCCAGCAGGCCGATGTGAGGCCAGAGACTGTGGCCTCCGAGGAGCGGGTCGAGCTTGAGGCTTGTCCCAGGCAGAAAAAGGCAGAGGTATCAACTTGACCTTCCCAGGAGGAGGCCGCTCATACTGGGCTGGAGACGGACACTCTGTTTCAGCACTGCTGTCTGGTTTCTGGGCTTGGACTTGCGTTTTCTCAGGACCCTTCCCCTCACGTGGGGTATGCCGCCATGGCTGGATAGCTGGGGGTGGCTGGGGGTCTTTGGGGTTGCTTGACTTTCCCAAGAGCCGACAGGAAGAGCGCCCAGTTTTCGTCTCATTCTTCTTCCCCAGCGCATGAAGAACCTTCACAGACTCCAGCATGCGCACGCCAAGGGAGGTTCGAGGCTTTTGAAAGCTCTGTTGGAGAAGCTCAGTTTGGTGTTCCTTTCGCTTCGTGTGGGGGATTGCTGGCTTCTCTTCTGCCTTGACTTTGTTCCCTGACTGCTTGTTCTCCTCAGCCTTGTTTCTCCCTCTGGTCCTTTTGGTCTTTTCCTGCCCGTGGCTCTTAGTTTTGCTGATCTTTCTGGATGCAGCTTTCTGAGGTTTGCCTTGAGAGTGCTTGGCCGTGTTCACAGGAGCCCTGTCACTGACTGCAGCGTGGCATATAACCACTTCTCCCCCTAACAGGCACTCTGGATTCTTTGGCTGGATTTTGGCCTTGGGAGCGCCACTGATAGGCTCAGAGGCTTTCTGTTTGTTCTTCCTGGGTTGATCAGAGGGAACCTTTATGACACTTGGCTTTTCCTGCACCTGATTCACCTTAATGGCTCTGGTGTCTTTAGCTTTGATCACGTTGGGACCTTGGGATTGATCAAGATCTTTCAAAGGATTAAAGAGCTGGGGAAGGTGAATATCCTCCGCCAGTGTAGTAATGTCTGCAAGACCACTGCTAGGTTCAATCCCATTTTCAAGTGTCCCTAGGTCCTGACGACTCCGGCTGTTCTCTCCCAGATCAGCATTTTCAGAACCAGGCTGCTCCTCTTGGCTGAGGGGATCGGTGCAGGCCAGCGGCTGGTGAATATCAGGGATTCCTAAAGGGAGTAGTGGAGGATCTTGGTTCTCTGTTGGGATCTGGTAGGCATCCAGAGGCTTTGAAAGCTTGGTTTTGATATCATCCACGTGCTTACTCTCTATTTGTCCCTGGCTTGGAGCTGGAGGCAGGGCCAGGAGACGCCTGGCACTCTGGACTGGAGCTGTCACTGAAATGTCCCCAAGTTCAGATGGTGGGTTACTCTCAAGTATGTGGCTGTTTCTGCTACTGCAGGACTTGGGGAGTTCTTGACTTTGTGTCACACAAAACGTCTGGCTTGGAGGTTGCAATCCCAGGGAATTTTTCATCACCAGGGGGGAGGTCTCCATCCCTACAAAGGGATCAAGGGAGAAGTCAGTCCCTGGTAAGTGAGATGCTCCCCCTAAACACCAACACAGCAGTCGTGTACCTTTCAAGGGGTTCAGGGGCAAGATGGGCAAGGCATTTCTACTAACTCTTCTTAAGGATCATGGACAGTGCCCTATGCTACGAGGTAAGCGGTGACTGTTGTAATTCTTACTGGTGAGCCTTTCCTGTCGCTGATTCTCGGCTCGCTTTGTATTTCATAGGACTGTTATAAGTCCAATACAAAATGAGTCTTATTTTTAAAAACCTGAAATGTTTTACAAAGCCTAGCATTCTCATATAGGGTCCTTTCCATTCTCCCCACTTTCCCGAGAGGCCAAGAACACGTCACACCATGAACTAGGAGAGGGGGTAGAGCCCTTGCTGATGAAATACATCAACAAAGACAGAGTCTTAGCCTGCTTGCTCTCTGGACAGGATCTCGGACCACAAGGTCTTCAATCCTGGTATAAATGAAGGAAGTGAGGACAGTTCAACTGGCACTCTCATAACAAGAGTTCTGAAACACCTTCCGAAGAGACTATAGCAGTAGATGAGGGAAGGGAGTGCTACAGTGTGGCAGTACAGGGGGAACGATCGGCTACAGCAGTGAAAAGTGTGGTACCGATTGGTGTGCTCTCGGGGTTCTTGTACATGTAGCATAGATGACCTCTACAGTGGCCCTCCCACCTTCCCACCTGCATTAGGTGTTCTTTTTTTTGTAATTTATGTTTATGTATTTATTTACTGTTTGAACTTATTTATTCTACGTATTTATTTTTTTGGCTGCACTGGGTCTCTCATTGCTGTGCACGGGCTTTCTCTAGTTGGCGGCTAGCGGGGGCTACTCTTGGTTGCGGTGTGCGGGCTTCTCATCGCGGTGGCTTCTCTTTGTTGCGGAGCATGGGCTGTAGGCACGTGGGCTTCGGTAGTTGAGGCTCACGGGCTCTAGAATGCAGGCTCCGTCGTTGTGGCACATGCGCTTAGTTGCTGCACGGCATGTGGGATCTTCGCAGACCAGGGCTCGAACCCGTGTCCCCCGCATTGCATTGGCAGGCGGATTCTTAACCACGGCGCCACCAGGGAAGCCCTAGGTGTTCTCATAGAGAGTCTAAAAACAGAGGGCACTGAGCGAAGGTAGTGGTTATTAAAGGCTCAGGATCTAAATTCTACCTGCCTCTACACCCCTTCCCAGCTGTCGATTTGACCCCATTTTTGAGTGCCGACCTCATTCTTCAACTTTCTCTGGCGTTTGTTATACTCACCTTGAAAACTTGTTTCTGTGATGCGTTGAGCAGACACAGGGTGGCAGACTGCAGAGGTGGAAGCTGGTGGTCGGATATTTGTGGGCTGAATCTCCTTCAGTCCCATTCCCATTTCTGGTTGCCCAGAGGCCCGACTTCCTGTGTATGACGCCGAGCCGTAGGATTGCGGGCAGGAGCCAAGTTCTCCATACAGTAAAGACCCCAGTGTGCCTTGGTGATAGTAATATACCTGGCTTCCTTCCTGGCAGGGAAGTGGCAGGCGGCTCTGCCCCTGATTTGGAATCTGAGATGGTGTTCCCTGAGCAAGGCTGGCAGAAAGCGATGGATGTAGAGGGACCATGTTCTTGGCGTCTGAAGTTTTATCATACTGGGCTGCCAGAAACATGGAGGAGGCAGCTGTGTGGCGGTCAGTGAGTGCCAGAGTAAAGTCTCCGAGTGAAGAAGAATTCTTTTCAGTGCTTGCTGTGATGTCCCACTCAAGAACACCTGGATAGGAAGCAGCTGAAGTGGAGATCTGGCTGTGGTCAGTAACTCCAGATAACATAGTCGTGCTAGAATGTTGGTAAAGGTAGGCACTACCCATGAGTGTCTGGAAAGGGGTACCAGTAGCCGATGCCGAACTGACGGCAGGGGCAGAGACTCTGGAGAAGTTGCAGACACTTCGTGTTAGGGAAGTTGCATTGCTCACCACAGGAGGAGAATGCTGCAGAGAATTTAGAGTTCCAAGTAGAGATGGATGTTGGAAATTTTCTGTAAGAACAAGAGGGTCATGAAAAACTCAGGGAGGTTGAGAAATTCTCACTACGTTTGAGGAACGGCATCATCTGAAGGTTCTTGCTATCAGGACACCTCTACTATCACTACTTCCTGAGAAACCCAAAATCAGACAGTTAATGATGGCTGTAAGGACTGAGCAGTTTTCCACTCTTCTCTATTAACTGCCTGTGCTCCCATCTTGGGCACAGACGGGCAGAAGAGCCAAGTGGTGTGGTTCAGAGATTGTTCTCTAGGCTGGAAGCAACCTTCTCCCTGCCCTGTCTTTCCCTTCAGCCTGCACTCGTATTGACTTCTATGCTATTTCCTAGACTGGAAGCATTTTAGAACTAGGAGGCCCTTAGAGAACTTCGATGTTCTCAGTCTCATTTCGTGAGTAAGGAAACTGAGGCTCAGAGAGGTCGGGTTGACTTGTTCAAGTTCTCTCATTATGTTAGTATCATTACCAGGTTTCAGAACCTAAGTATCCTGACTTCCTTGCCAGGACTCCACTCTGAGCATGATACTGCCAGAAAGCAGGAGAAATAGAACTTATAATATAGGCATTTTTTTTGTCCATTAGAAAACAGTACGGCTATTACCATTGTCGTCTTCAGTGTCTCCCTTTGCTTGTGCAGTTCCCACGCTATTACCTAGAGGTGACGTACAGCTCAGTCCAACTGGTGAATTGAAAGAGTCATTTTTGCCCTCTTCAAGCCCGGTTTCTCATCCTACCTCAAAATGATTACCCGAAAGTGGATTTCTTAAGTGCTTTTGGAAAGGGAAAAGTTATCTGATTACTTCAGATTCCTCACCTATAAAGTGGTTATAACACCACCACCAATAATAATAGCAGTAATAATTAATAGATGAATAAGCTGATCTATTGCGTATGATTTATATGGAGGAAGATACAATAAGTTCTAGAAAGACAAAGAAAAATCATGACAAGCATATTACGTTAACGAAAAAGAAATCCATAGATATTAATGAAAACTGGGGTATGTGGCAAGTATCGAAGCCTAATGAATTTACTAACAAATGGCATTCTGTACCATC
>NW_028122095.1:0-52592 GCF_965194805.1 Balaenoptera borealis | reverse complement strand
TATAGCAAGGAAGGTTTACGGAACACTGTGTAATAATTTACACGGGAAGAGGATCTCTACATAAATAGGTATATAGAATATGTAGATGAACCAGAGTATGTACCTTGGACAAGCAACATTCTACCATTACCCCAATTGAAAAAATTAAAACAACCAACTAGGAGTAATGAGACATAAACTTATGGGGGTTCTCCTGGCACATTCCATTCAAATTTACAACCTAGGCAAACGACTTCCAGAACGGCTCTGCTGCCCTAGTACCCAGATTTGGGAATGGAGAAATGCTGCATCCTTGTGGCCGTTTCCCACAGCAGCAGCTTTAAACCCACTGCAAAAGGTCACTAAATATTCACCAATTGCAGGTCTGTAAATGACACCTGCCCTCCAAAAGATACTGAGGTCGAAAATCGACCAAAAAACTCTAGAGTGCAACCTTCCAAAAGAAAATTTGAAGAGGTATATTGTATCACACCTTTTTTCTTTTTCTTTTAACAGAAAAGGAAAAGGCGTGGAAAAAGGATGAATTGTAGGAATTTTTACAGACATGTAAACCCAAATTACAAAAACCTATCAGCTCACACCAGTCAGAATGGCCATCAACAAAAATGCGGCAAACGATAAACGCTGACGTGATTGTGGAGAAATGCGTACCCTCGATTCTAAGGGGGACGTGGTAAGAGCCACTAAGAAAGCACAATTGAGGTGCCTTGAAAAGGTAAACGTTGAGCTACCATACCAATCAATCAATCATACCCACTGCTGGGTCTATCACCTGAGAAAATGAAAATCAAAAATCGCAGGCTGGCAATCCTGCACTCCAGCAATATTTACCATAGGCAACACTTGGAAGCAACGAAAATGTCCATCAACAGAGGAATGCACCAAGAAGAAGTGGTCCATGTACACAATGGAATATTAGCCATGGAAAACATTGAAGCACTGCTCTTTGAGGCACCATAGATGAGCCTGGAGATAATCACAAAACATGAAGTAGGTCGGAAAGCAAAAGACCTATATCTTATATTATCACTTATGGCATTATCTAATAACTGACACAGATGAACATATTTCTAAAGAGAAAGACACTCACAGGCGTAGAACACAAACTATGCTCATCTAAAAGGAAAGGAGGGGGGAAATTGAGAAATGAAGATTAGTGTTACTATACATATTCAAATACATATTATATACATGTATCAAAAAGACCGAACATATAACAAGGGAGGTCGACGGAACAGTGTAATATTTTACATGGGAAGAGGATCTGTACATTAATAGACATACATAATGTCCAAATGAACCAGATTGTGTACACCTAGGACAAACAGTATTCTAAACTTTACCCAGATTAAAAAAATTTTAAAAACAAGAAGAAGTAATGAGACATAAACTTATGGGGATTTCTCCTGGCAAATTCCATTCTAATTTACAACCTAGGACAATGACTTCCAGAAAGGCTCTGCTGCCCTAGAACCAGGACTGGGAATGGAGAAATGCTACCTCCTTGTGGACGTTTCCCACAACAGCAGCTTTGAACCCACTGCAAAAGGTCACTAAATTTTCACCAACTTGCAGTTCTGTAAATTGCGCCTGGCCTCCAGAAATTTCTGGGGTCAAAAATCGACCAAAAATTCAGAAGAGGGCAACCTTCGAAGAAGACAATTTCAAGAGCTATATTGTACTCACGGTTTTTTTCTTTTAAGAGAAAAGAAAAAGGCGTAGGAATATGATGAATTTTAAAAATTTTCATGACATGCATACCCATATTACAAAACCCTATCAGCTCACAGCAGTCAGAATGGCCATTAGGAAAATGCTGCAAAAAATAAACGGTGAAGGGAGTGTGGAGAAAATGCGTACCCTCGGCTGTAAGGGGGGGCATGTAAAGAGCCACTAACGAAAACACAACGTAGGTGCTTTGAAAAGGGAAACATTGAGCTACCAGTCCATCAATCACAACCACTGCTTGGCCTATCACCTGAGAAAATGAGAATCAAAAAGTCACAGGCTGGCAAACCAGTATGCCAGCAATATTTACCATAGCCAGCACTTGGAAGCAATGAAAATGTCCATCAACCGAGGAATGCACCAAGAAGAAGTGGTCCACGTACACAATGGAATATTACTCTAATAATAAATATAAATTAAATTTAAAAACAAAGAAAAGCAAGGAGACATCAACATTTGTGGGTTTATCCGGGCACATTGCACTCTAATTTATAACCGAAGAACACCACTGGCCGGTAGGTCTGTTTCCCTAGTACCAGCAAGGGGAACGTAGAAAGATTGCCGCTCTCTGGCCGTTACCTGCAAAAGCAGGTTTAAAGCCTGAGCTAATGGTCACTTCACATGAACAAGTACTGCAGGGCTGTAAATGAAACCTGCCCTCAAAATGTCTTGAGGGAGATCATGGCCAAAATATTTCAAATGGTGACACATACTTTAAGAAAACACTTTGAAGAAATAAGCTCTCATCACAGCTGGAAAAATAAAAAGGACATGTCTTACAGCTCAATTTCAACGCATTATGAGACACATGCAAATTCAACCACAAAGAGGTATCAGCTCACACCACTCAGAATAACCATCAGCAAAAACTACAAAGAATAAATGCTGAAGGTGCTGGGAAGAAATGCATACCCTCCGCTTTAAGTGGGACGTAACCTGGAAAGAGCCACTAAAGAGAACGGAATAGAGGTGCCTTTAAAAGGTAAACATTGAGCTACCATATGACCCAGCAGACCTATTCCTGGACCTATAACCTAAGAAGACAGAATTGGAAGGACACAGGTACGCAAATCTGCATTGCATAGTATAACAATCGCCAAGATATGGAAGTAACCAAAAAGTCCAACGACAGATGGGTGGACAAAGAAGAACTGCTCCATGTACAGATGGAATATGAGCTAGTGAAAAAATGAAACAATGCCATTTGCAGCACCATAGATGAGTCTAGAAGTAATCACGCAGCTTGGAGTAAGTGAGAAAGCGAAAGACACATATCCTATCCTATCACATATAGGTGTTACCGAAAAAATGATACAAACAAAGGTATTTCCACAGAGAAACACTATCATAGATTCATTTAAAAAACTTATGGTTCACCAAATGGAAAGGTGTGAGGATTGGATACATTACCGTATTGAGGTTAACAGAGAGATACAAACACATGTGAAATATATAATCACCAAAGACCTACGCTATACCAAGAGAAGACTACTCAACATTGTGTCGTAACAGACATGGGAAAAGGATCCGAAGAAAAATAGATATATGTATATGTGTGAAAGAACCACATCTTGCACACCTAGAACAAACAAAACATTGTAATCAAGTTTGCTGTGATAAAAAATAAAAATTAAGTTAAAAATACCAACAAGAAGTAATGAGACATAAACTTAAAGGGCTTTTTCCTCGCACATTCCATTCTAATTTACAACCTAGAACACCACTTCCACTAAGGCTCTGTTGCCCTAGTAACCAGATTTGGTAAAGGAGAAATGCTGCCGCCTTGTGGCCGATTCCCGCAACAGCAGCTTTTAACCCACAGCTAATGGTCACTTACCATTCACAAGGACTCAGGGCTGTAAAGGACACCTGCCCTCAAATTGTGCTGAAGTAGGGAATGGATAAAAAAAATTCAAAACAGGCAAAATGTTCACGAAGCTCGTATGAAGAGGTAAGTTTTACTCACTCTCTTTTTAAAGAAAGGAAAATGGATAAAAGCTCAACCTCAGGAAGTATTAGACTCATGCAATCTAATCTACAAAAAGTTTTCAACTCACACCCGTCGACTGACCGTTGGCAAAAAGTCTACAAACAATCAATGCTGAAGAGGTTTTAGAGAACTGTGTACCCTCTAGCTGCTGGTGAGATGTAAAAGGGTTAAACGCTAATAATGAGAACAGAAAGGAGCTGCGTTGAAAAGGAAAAATTGAGGTACCATTCAATCCAGCAGGCGCACCAATGGGCCTCTCACCTGAGAAGACCAGAATGAAGAAGACCCGGGCTGCAAAAGCTGCACTGCAGCCTTATTCACAATAGACAAGACAGTGAAGCAACCAAAATGTCCATCAACAGATGAAAGGAAAAAGAAGAAGCGGCCCATGTACACAATGAATACTAGCCATGGAAAACAATGAAACACTGCTCTTTGAGACACCATAGATGATCTTGGAGATAATCACAGAACATGAGGTAAGTCGGAAAGCAAAAGTCCTATATCCTATGATATCACTTATACGCGTTCTCTAGTAACTGACACAAATGAACATATTTCCACAGAGAAAGTCAATCACAGACTTATTAAAAAAAACTATGCTTATCTACAAGGAAAGGTGGGGGGGAATGGATAAATGAAGATTAGCGTTACCATATGTATACAAATACATATTATATACATATATCAAAAAGACCGACCATATAGCAAGGAAGGTTTACGGAACACTGTGTAATAATTTACACGGGAAGAGGATCTCTACATAAATAGGTATATAGAATATGTAGATGAACCAGAGTATGTACACCTTGGACAAGCAACATTCTAACCATTACCCCAATTGAAAAAATTAAAACAACCAACTAGGAGTAATGAGACATAAACTTATGGGGGGTTCTCCTGGCACATTCCATTCAAATTTACAACCTAGGCAAACGACTTCCAGAACGGCTCTGCTGCCCTAGTACCCAGATTTGGGAATGGAGAAATGCTGCATCCTTGTGGCCGTTTCCCACAGCAGCAGCTTTAAACCCACTGCAAAAGGTCACTAAATATTCACCAATTGCAGGTCTGTAAATGACACCTGCCCTCCAAAAGATACTGAGGTCGAAAATCGACCAAAAAACTCTAGAGTGCAACCTTCCAAAAAGAAAATTTGAAGAGGTATATTGTACTCACACCTTTTTTCTTTTTTCTTTTAACAGAAAAGGAAAAGGCGTGGAAAAAGGATGAATTGTAGGAATTTTTACAGACATGTAAACCCAAATTACAAAAACCTATCAGCTCACACCAGTCAGAATGGCCATCAACAAAAATGCGGCAAACGATAAACGCTGACGTGATTGTGGAGAAATGCGTACCCTCGATTCTAAGGGGGACGTGGTAAGAGCCACTAATGAAAGCACAATTGAGGTGCCTTGAAAAGGTAAACGTTGAGCTACCATACCAATCAATCAATCATACCCACTGCTGGGTCTATCACCTGAGAAAATGAAAATCAAAAATCGCAGGCTGGCAATCCTGCACTCCAGCAATATTTACCATAGGCAACACCTGGAAGCAACGAAAATGTCCATCAACAGAGGAATGCACCAAGAAGAAGTGGTCCATGTACACAATGGAATATTAGCCATGGAAAACATTGAAGCACTGCTCTTTGAGGCACCATAGATGAGCCTGGAGATAATCACAAAACATGAAGTAGGTCGGAAAGCAAAAGACCTATATCTTATATTATCACTTATGGCATTATCTAATAACTGACACAGATGAACATATTTCTAAAGAGAAAGACACTCACAGGCGTAGAACACAAACTATGCTCATCTAAAAGGAAAGGAGGGGGGAAATTGAGAAATGAAGATTAGTGTTACTATACATATTCAAATACATATTATATACATGTATCAAAAAGACCGAACATATAACAAGGGAGGTCGACGGAACAGTGTAATATTTTACATGGGAAGAGGATCTGTACATTAATAGACATACATAATGTCCAAATGAACCAGATTGTGTACACCTAGGACAAACAGTATTCTAAACTTTACCCAGATTAAAAAAATTTTAAAAACCAAGAAGAAGTAATGAGACATAAACTTATGGGGATTTCTCCTGGCAAATTCCATTCTAATTTACAACCTAGGACAATGACTTCCAGAAAGGCTCTGCTGCCCTAGAACCAGGACTGGGGAATGGAGAAATGCTACCTCCTTGTGGACGTTTCCCACAACAGCAGCTTTGAACCCACTGCAAAAGGTCACTAAATTTTCACCAACTTGCAGTTCTGTAAATTGCGCCTGGCCTCCAGAAAATTTCTGGGGTCAAAAATCGACCAAAAAATTCAGAAGAGGGCAACCTTCGAAGAAGACAATTTCAAGAGCTATATTGTACTCACGGTTTTTTTCTTTTAAGAGAAAAGAAAAAGGCGTAGGAATATGATGAATTTTAAAAATTTTCATGACATGCATACCCATATTACAAAACCCTATCAGCTCACAGCAGTCAGAATGGCCATTAGGAAAAATGCTGCAAAAAATAAACGGTGAAGGGAGTGTGGAGAAATGCGTACCCTCGGCTGTAAGGGGGGGCATGTAAAGAGCCACTAACGAAAACACAACGTAGGTGCTTTGAAAAGGGAAACATTGAGCTACCAGTCCATCAATCACAACCACTGCTTGGCCTATCACCTGAGAAAATGAGAATCAAAAAGTCACAGGCTGGCAAACCAGTATGCCAGCAATATTTACCATAGCCAGCACTTGGAAGCAATGAAAATGTCCATCAACCGAGGAATGCACCAAGAAGAAGTGGTCCACGTACACAATGGAATATTACTCTAATAATAAATATAAATTAAATTTAAAAACAAAGAAAAGCAAGGAGACATCAACATTTGTGGGTTTATCCGGGCACATTGCACTCTAATTTATAACCGAAGAACACCACTGGCCGGTAGGTCTGTTTCCCTAGTACCAGCAAGGGGAACGTAGAAAGATTGCCGCTCTCTGGCCGTTACCTGCAAAAGCAGGTTTAAAGCCTGAGCTAATGGTCACTTCACATGAACAAGTACTGCAGGGCTGTAAATGAAACCTGCCCTCAAAATGTCTTGAGGGAGATCATGGCCAAAATATTTCAAATGGTGACACATACTTGAAGAAAACACTTTGAAGAAATAAGCTCTCATCACAGCTGGAAAAATAAAAAGGACATGTCTTACAGCTCAATTTCAACGCATTATGAGACACATGCAAATTCAACCACAAAGAGGTATCAGCTCACACCACTCAGAATAACCATCAGCAAAAACTACAAAGAATAAATGCTGAAGGTGCTGGGAAGAAATGCATACCCTCCGCTTTAAGTGGGACGTAACCTGGAAAGAGCCACTAAAGAGAACGGAATAGAGGTGCCTTTAAAAGGTAAACATTGAGCTACCATATGACCCAGCAGACCTATTCCTGGACCTATAACCTAAGAAGACAGAATTGGAAGGACACAGGTACGCAAATCTGCATTGCATAGTATAACAATCGCCAAGATATGGAAGTAACCAAAAAGTCCAACGACAGATGGGTGGACAAAGAAGAACTGCTCCATGTACAGATGGAATATGAGCTAGTGAAAAAATGAAACAATGCCATTTGCAGCACCATAGATGAGTCTAGAAGTAATCACGCAGCTTGGAGTAAGTGAGAAAGCGAAAGACACATATCCTATCCTATCACATATAGGTGTTACCGAAAAAATGATACAAACAAAGGTATTTCCACAGAGAAACACTATCATAGATTCATTTAAAAAACTTATGGTTCACCAAATGGAAAGGTGTGAGGATTGGATACATTACCGTATTGAGGTTAACAGAGAGATACAAACACATGTGAAATATATAATCACCAAAGACCTACGCTATACCAAGAGAAGACTACTCAACATTGTGTCGTAACAGACATGGGAAAAGGATCCGAAGAAAAATAGATATATGTATATGTGTGAAAGAACCACATCTTGCACACCTAGAACAAACAAAACATTGTAATCAAGTTTGCTGTGATAAAAAATAAAAATTAAGTTAAAAATACCAACAAGAAGTAATGAGACATAAACTTAAAGGGCTTTTTCCTCGCACATTCCATTCTAATTTACAACCTAGAACACCACTTCCACTAAGGCTCTGTTGCCCTAGTAACCAGATTTGGTAAAGGAGAAATGCTGCCGCCTTGTGGCCGATTCCCGCAACAGCAGCTTTTAACCCACAGCTAATGGTCACTTACCATTCACAAGGACTCAGGGCTGTAAAGGACACCTGCCCTCAAATTGTGCTGAAGTAGGGAATGGATAAAAAAAATTCAAAACAGGCAAAATGTTCACGAAGCTCGTATGAAGAGGTAAGTTTTACTCACTCTCTTTTCAAAGAAAGGAAAATGGATAAAAGCTCAACCTCAGGAAGTATTAGACTCATGCAATCTAATCTACAAAAAGTTTTCAACTCACACCCGTCGACTGACCGTTGGCAAAAAGTCTACAAACAATCAATGCTGAAGAGGTTTTAGAGAACTGTGTACCCTCTAGCTGCTGGTGAGATGTAAAAGGGTTAAACGCTAATAATGAGAACAGAAAGGAGCTGCGTTGAAAAGGAAAAATTGAGGTACCATTCAATCCAGCAGGCGCACCAATGGGCCTCTCACCTGAGAAGACCAGAATGAAGAAGACCCGGGCTGCAAAAGCTGCACTGCAGCCTTATTCACAATAGACAAGACAGTGAAGCAACCAAAATGTCCATCAACAGATGAAAGGAAAAAGAAGAAGCGGCCCATGTACACAATGAATACTAGCCATGGAAAACAATGAAACACTGCTCTTTGAGACACCATAGATGATCTTGGAGATAATCACAGAACATGAGGTAAGTCGGAAAGCAAAAGTCCTATATCCTATGATATCACTTATACGCGTTCTCTAGTAACTGACACAAATGAACATATTTCCACAGAGAAAGTCAATCACAGACTTATTAAAAAAAACTATGCTTATCTACAAGGAAAGGTGGGGGGGAATGGATAAATGAAGATTAGCGTTACCATATGTATACAAATACATATTATATACATATATCAAAAAGACCGACCATATAGCAAGGAAGGTTTACGGAACACTGTGTAATAATTTACACGGGAAGAGGATCTCTACATAAATAGGTATATAGAATATGTAGATGAACCAGAGTATGTACACCTTGGACAAGCAACATTCTAACCATTACCCCAATTGAAAAAATTAAAACAACCAACTAGGAGTAATGAGACATAAACTTATGGGGGGTTCTCCTGGCACATTCCATTCAAATTTACAACCTAGGCAAACGACTTCCAGAACGGCTCTGCTGCCCTAGTACCCAGATTTGGGAATGGAGAAATGCTGCATCCTTGTGGCCGTTTCCCACAGCAGCAGCTTTAAACCCACTGCAAAAGGTCACTAAATATTCACCAATTGCAGGTCTGTAAATGACACCTGCCCTCCAAAAGATACTGAGGTCGAAAATCGACCAAAAAACTCTAGAGTGCAACCTTCCAAAAAGAAAATTTGAAGAGGTATATTGTACTCACACCTTTTTTCTTTTTTCTTTTAACAGAAAAGGAAAAGGCGTGGAAAAAGGATGAATTGTAGGAATTTTTACAGACATGTAAACCCAAATTACAAAAACCTATCAGCTCACACCAGTCAGAATGGCCATCAACAAAAATGCGGCAAACGATAAACGCTGACGTGATTGTGGAGAAATGCGTACCCTCGATTCTAAGGGGGACGTGGTAAGAGCCACTAATGAAAGCACAATTGAGGTGCCTTGAAAAGGTAAACGTTGAGCTACCATACCAATCAATCAATCATACCCACTGCTGGGTCTATCACCTGAGAAAATGAAAATCAAAAATCGCAGGCTGGCAATCCTGCACTCCAGCAATATTTACCATAGGCAACACCTGGAAGCAACGAAAATGTCCATCAACAGAGGAATGCACCAAGAAGAAGTGGTCCATGTACACAATGGAATATTAGCCATGGAAAACATTGAAGCACTGCTCTTTGAGGCACCATAGATGAGCCTGGAGATAATCACAAAACATGAAGTAGGTCGGAAAGCAAAAGACCTATATCTTATATTATCACTTATGGCATTATCTAATAACTGACACAGATGAACATATTTCTAAAGAGAAAGACACTCACAGGCGTAGAACACAAACTATGCTCATCTAAAAGGAAAGGAGGGGGGAAATTGAGAAATGAAGATTAGTGTTACTATACATATTCAAATACATATTATATACATGTATCAAAAAGACCGAACATATAACAAGGGAGGTCGACGGAACAGTGTAATATTTTACATGGGAAGAGGATCTGTACATTAATAGACATACATAATGTCCAAATGAACCAGATTGTGTACACCTAGGACAAACAGTATTCTAAACTTTACCCAGATTAAAAAAATTTTAAAAACCAAGAAGAAGTAATGAGACATAAACTTATGGGGATTTCTCCTGGCAAATTCCATTCTAATTTACAACCTAGGACAATGACTTCCAGAAAGGCTCTGCTGCCCTAGAACCAGGACTGGGGAATGGAGAAATGCTACCTCCTTGTGGACGTTTCCCACAACAGCAGCTTTGAACCCACTGCAAAAGGTCACTAAATTTTCACCAACTTGCAGTTCTGTAAATTGCGCCTGGCCTCCAGAAAATTTCTGGGGTCAAAAATCGACCAAAAAATTCAGAAGAGGGCAACCTTCGAAGAAGACAATTTCAAGAGCTATATTGTACTCACGGTTTTTTTCTTTTAAGAGAAAAGAAAAAGGCGTAGGAATATGATGAATTTTAAAAATTTTCATGACATGCATACCCATATTACAAAACCCTATCAGCTCACAGCAGTCAGAATGGCCATTAGGAAAAATGCTGCAAAAAATAAACGGTGAAGGGAGTGTGGAGAAATGCGTACCCTCGGCTGTAAGGGGGGGCATGTAAAGAGCCACTAACGAAAACACAACGTAGGTGCTTTGAAAAGGGAAACATTGAGCTACCAGTCCATCAATCACAACCACTGCTTGGCCTATCACCTGAGAAAATGAGAATCAAAAAGTCACAGGCTGGCAAACCAGTATGCCAGCAATATTTACCATAGCCAGCACTTGGAAGCAATGAAAATGTCCATCAACCGAGGAATGCACCAAGAAGAAGTGGTCCACGTACACAATGGGATATTACTCTAATAATAAATATAAATTAAATTTAAAAACAAAGAAAAGCAAGGAGACATCAACATTTGTGGGTTTATCCGGGCACATTGCACTCTAATTTATAACCGAAGAACACCACTGGCCGGTAGGTCTGTTTCCCTAGTACCAGCAAGGGGAACGTAGAAAGATTGCCGCTCTCTGGCCGTTACCTGCAAAAGCAGGTTTAAAGCCTGAGCTAATGGTCACTTCACATGAACAAGTACTGCAGGGCTGTAAATGAAACCTGCCCTCAAAATGTCTTGAGGGAGATCATGGCCAAAATATTTCAAATGGTGACACATACTTGAAGAAAACACTTTGAAGAAATAAGCTCTCATCACAGCTGGAAAAATAAAAAGGACATGTCTTACAGCTCAATTTCAACGCATTATGAGACACATGCAAATTCAACCACAAAGAGGTATCAGCTCACACCACTCAGAATAACCATCAGCAAAAACTACAAAGAATAAATGCTGAAGGTGCTGGGAAGAAATGCATACCCTCCGCTTTAAGTGGGACGTAACCTGGAAAGAGCCACTAAAGAGAACGGAATAGAGGTGCCTTTAAAAGGTAAACATTGAGCTACCATATGACCCAGCAGACCTATTCCTGGACCTATAACCTAAGAAGACAGAATTGGAAGGACACAGGTACGCAAATCTGCATTGCATAGTATAACAATCGCCAAGATATGGAAGTAACCAAAAAGTCCAACGACAGATGGGTGGACAAAGAAGAACTGCTCCATGTACAGATGGAATATGAGCTAGTGAAAAAATGAAACAATGCCATTTGCAGCACCATAGATGAGTCTAGAAGTAATCACGCAGCTTGGAGTAAGTGAGAAAGCGAAAGACACATATCCTATCCTATCACATATAGGTGTTACCGAAAAAATGATACAAACAAAGGTATTTCCACAGAGAAACACTATCATAGATTCATTTAAAAAACTTATGGTTCACCAAATGGAAAGGTGTGAGGATTGGATACATTACCGTATTGAGGTTAACAGAGAGATACAAACACATGTGAAATATATAATCACCAAAGACCTACGCTATACCAAGAGAAGACTACTCAACATTGTGTCGTAACAGACATGGGAAAAGGATCCGAAGAAAAATAGATATATGTATATGTGTGAAAGAACCACATCTTGCACACCTAGAACAAACAAAACATTGTAATCAAGTTTGCTGTGATAAAAAATAAAAATTAAGTTAAAAATACCAACAAGAAGTAATGAGACATAAACTTAAAGGGCTTTTTCCTCGCACATTCCATTCTAATTTACAACCTAGAACACCACTTCCACTAAGGCTCTGTTGCCCTAGTAACCAGATTTGGTAAAGGAGAAATGCTGCCGCCTTGTGGCCGATTCCCGCAACAGCAGCTTTTAACCCACAGCTAATGGTCACTTACCATTCACAAGGACTCAGGGCTGTAAAGGACACCTGCCCTCAAATTGTGCTGAAGTAGGGAATGGATAAAAAAAATTCAAAACAGGCAAAATGTTCACGAAGCTCGTATGAAGAGGTAAGTTTTACTCACTCTCTTTTCAAAGAAAGGAAAATGGATAAAAGCTCAACCTCAGGAAGTATTAGACTCATGCAATCTAATCTACAAAAAGTTTTCAACTCACACCCGTCGACTGACCGTTGGCAAAAAGTCTACAAACAATCAATGCTGAAGAGGTTTTAGAGAACTGTGTACCCTCTAGCTGCTGGTGAGATGTAAAAGGGTTAAACGCTAATAATGAGAACAGAAAGGAGCTGCGTTGAAAAGGAAAAATTGAGGTACCATTCAATCCAGCAGGCGCACCAATGGGCCTCTCACCTGAGAAGACCAGAATGAAGAAGACCCGGGCTGCAAAAGCTGCACTGCAGCCTTATTCACAATAGACAAGACAGTGAAGCAACCAAAATGTCCATCAACAGATGAAAGGAAAAAGAAGAAGCGGCCCATGTACACAATGAATACTAGCCATGGAAAACAATGAAACACTGCTCTTTGAGACACCATAGATGATCTTGGAGATAATCACAGAACATGAGGTAAGTCGGAAAGCAAAAGTCCTATATCCTATGATATCACTTATACGCGTTCTCTAGTAACTGACACAAATGAACATATTTCCACAGAGAAAGTCAATCACAGACTTATTAAAAAAAACTATGCTTATCTACAAGGAAAGGTGGGGGGGAATGGATAAATGAAGATTAGCGTTACCATATGTATACAAATACATATTATATACATATATCAAAAAGACCGACCATATAGCAAGGAAGGTTTACGGAACACTGTGTAATAATTTACACGGGAAGAGGATCTCTACATAAATAGGTATATAGAATATGTAGATGAACCAGAGTATGTACACCTTGGACAAGCAACATTCTAACCATTACCCCAATTGAAAAAATTAAAACAACCAACTAGGAGTAATGAGACATAAACTTATGGGGGGTTCTCCTGGCACATTCCATTCAAATTTACAACCTAGGCAAACGACTTCCAGAACGGCTCTGCTGCCCTAGTACCCAGATTTGGGAATGGAGAAATGCTGCATCCTTGTGGCCGTTTCCCACAACAGCAGCTTTAAACCCACTGCAAAAGGTCACTAAATATTCACCAATTGCAGGTCTGTAAATGACACCTGCCCTCCAAAAGATACTGAGGTCGAAAATCGACCAAAAAACTCTAGAGTGCAACCTTCCAAAAAGAAAATTTGAAGAGGTATATTGTACTCACACCTTTTTTCTTTTTTCTTTTAACAGAAAAGGAAAAGGCGTGGAAAAAGGATGAATTGTAGGAATTTTTACAGACATGTAAACCCAAATTACAAAAACCTATCAGCTCACACCAGTCAGAATGGCCATCAACAAAAATGCGGCAAACGATAAACGCTGACGTGATTGTGGAGAAATGCGTACCCTCGATTCTAAGGGGGACGTGGTAAGAGCCACTAATGAAAGCACAATTGAGGTGCCTTGAAAAGGTAAACGTTGAGCTACCATACCAATCAATCAATCATACCCACTGCTGGGTCTATCACCTGAGAAAATGAAAATCAAAAATCGCAGGCTGGCAATCCTGCACTCCAGCAATATTTACCATAGGCAACACTTGGAAGCAACGAAAATGTCCATCAACAGAGGAATGCACCAAGAAGAAGTGGTCCATGTACACAATGGAATATTAGCCATGGAAAACATTGAAGCACTGCTCTTTGAGGCACCATAGATGAGCCTGGAGATAATCACAAAACATGAAGTAGGTCGGAAAGCAAAAGACCTATATCTTATATTATCACTTATGGCATTATCTAATAACTGACACAGATGAACATATTTCTAAAGAGAAAGACACTCACAGGCGTAGAACACAAACTATGCTCATCTAAAAGGAAAGGAGGGGGGAAATTGAGAAATGAAGATTAGTGTTACTATACATATTCAAATACATATTATATACATGTATCAAAAAGACCGAACATATAACAAGGGAGGTCGACGGAACAGTGTAATATTTTACATGGGAAGAGGATCTGTACATTAATAGACATACATAATGTCCAAATGAACCAGATTGTGTACACCTAGGACAAACAGTATTCTAAACTTTACCCAGATTAAAAAAATTTTAAAAACCAAGAAGAAGTAATGAGACATAAACTTATGGGGATTTCTCCTGGCAAATTCCATTCTAATTTACAACCTAGGACAATGACTTCCAGAAAGGCTCTGCTGCCCTAGAACCAGGACTGGGGAATGGAGAAATGCTACCTCCTTGTGGACGTTTCCCACAACAGCAGCTTTGAACCCACTGCAAAAGGTCACTAAATTTTCACCAACTTGCAGTTCTGTAAATTGCGCCTGGCCTCCAGAAAATTTCTGGGGTCAAAAATCGACCAAAAAATTCAGAAGAGGGCAACCTTCGAAGAAGACAATTTCAAGAGCTATATTGTACTCACGGTTTTTTTCTTTTAAGAGAAAAGAAAAAGGCGTAGGAATATGATGAATTTTAAAAATTTTCATGACATGCATACCCATATTACAAAACCCTATCAGCTCACAGCAGTCAGAATGGCCATTAGGAAAAATGCTGCAAAAAATAAACGGTGAAGGGAGTGTGGAGAAATGCGTACCCTCGGCTGTAAGGGGGGGCATGTAAAGAGCCACTAACGAAAACACAACGTAGGTGCTTTGAAAAGGGAAACATTGAGCTACCAGTCCATCAATCACAACCACTGCTTGGCCTATCACCTGAGAAAATGAGAATCAAAAAGTCACAGGCTGGCAAACCAGTATGCCAGCAATATTTACCATAGCCAGCACTTGGAAGCAATGAAAATGTCCATCAACCGAGGAATGCACCAAGAAGAAGTGGTCCACGTACACAATGGGATATTACTCTAATAATAAATATAAATTAAATTTAAAAACAAAGAAAAGCAAGGAGACATCAACATTTGTGGGTTTATCCGGGCACATTGCACTCTAATTTATAACCGAAGAACACCACTGGCCGGTAGGTCTGTTTCCCTAGTACCAGCAAGGGGAACGTAGAAAGATTGCCGCTCTCTGGCCGTTACCTGCAAAAGCAGGTTTAAAGCCTGAGCTAATGGTCACTTCATATGAACAAGTACTGCAGGGCTGTAAATGAAACCTGCCCTCAAAATGTCTTGAGGGAGATCATGGCCAAAATATTTCAAATGGTGACACATACTTTAAGAAAACACTTTGAAGAAATAAGCTCTCATCACAGCTGGAAAAATAAAAAGGACATGTCTTACAGCTCAATTTCAACGCATTATGAGACACATGCAAATTCAACCACAAAGAGGTATCAGCTCACACCACTCAGAATAACCATCAGCAAAAACTACAAAGAATAAATGCTGAAGGTGCTGGGAAGAAATGCATACCCTCCGCTTTAAGTGGGACGTAACCTGGAAAGAGCCACTAAAGAGAACGGAATAGAGGTGCCTTTAAAAGGTAAACATTGAGCTACCATATGACCCAGCAGACCTATTCCTGGACCTATAACCTAAGAAGACAGAATTGGAAGGACACAGGTACGCAAATCTGCATTGCATAGTATAACAATCGCCAAGATATGGAAGTAACCAAAAAGTCCAACGACAGATGGGTGGACAAAGAAGAACTGCTCCATGTACAGATGGAATATGAGCTAGTGAAAAAATGAAACAATGCCATTTGCAGCACCATAGATGAGTCTAGAAGTAATCACGCAGCTTGGAGTAAGTGAGAAAGCGAAAGACACATATCCTATCCTATCACATATAGGTGTTACCGAAAAAATGATACAAACAAAGGTATTTCCACAGAGAAACACTATCATAGATTCATTTAAAAAACTTATGGTTCACCAAATGGAAAGGTGTGAGGATTGGATACATTACCGTATTGAGGTTAACAGAGAGATACAAACACATGTGAAATATATAATCACCAAAGACCTACGCTATACCAAGAGAAGACTACTCAACATTGTGTCGTAACAGACATGGGAAAAGGATCCGAAGAAAAATAGATATATGTATATGTGTGAAAGAACCACATCTTGCACACCTAGAACAAACAAAACATTGTAATCAAGTTTGCTGTGATAAAAAATAAAAATTAAGTTAAAAATACCAACAAGAAGTAATGAGACATAAACTTAAAGGGCTTTTTCCTCGCACATTCCATTCTAATTTACAACCTAGAACACCACTTCCACTAAGGCTCTGTTGCCCTAGTAACCAGATTTGGTAAAGGAGAAATGCTGCCGCCTTGTGGCCGATTCCCGCAACAGCAGCTTTTAACCCACAGCTAATGGTCACTTACCATTCACAAGGACTCAGGGCTGTAAAGGACACCTGCCCTCAAATTGTGCTGAAGTAGGGAATGGATAAAAAAAATTCAAAACAGGCAAAATGTTCACGAAGCTCGTATGAAGAGGTAAGTTTTACTCACTCTCTTTTCAAAGAAAGGAAAATGGATAAAAGCTCAACCTCAGGAAGTATTAGACTCATGCAATCTAATTTCAAAAAGTTTTCAACTCACACCCGTCGACTGACCGTTGGCAAAAAGTCTACAAACAATCAATGCTGAAGAGGTTTTAGAGAACTGTGTACCCTCTAGCTGCTGGTGAGATGTAAAAGGGTTAAACGCTAATAATGAGAACAGAAAGGAGCTGCGTTGAAAAGGAAAAATTGAGGTACCATTCAATCCAGCAGGCGCACCAATGGGCCTCTCACCTGAGAAGACCAGAATGAAGAAGACCCGGGCTGCAAAAGCTGCACTGCAGCCTTATTCACAATAGACAAGACAGTGAAGCAACCAAAATGTCCATCAACAGATGAAAGGAAAAAGAAGAAGCGGCCCATGTACACAATGAATACTAGCCATGGAAAACAATGAAACACTGCTCTTTGAGACACCATAGATGATCTTGGAGATAATCACAGAACATGAGGTAAGTCGGAAAGCAAAAGTCCTATATCCTATGATATCACTTATACGCGTTCTCTAGTAACTGACACAAATGAACATATTTCCACAGAGAAAGTCAATCACAGACTTATTAAAAAAAACTATGCTTATCTACAAGGAAAGGTGGGGGGGAATGGATAAATGAAGATTAGCGTTACCATATGTATACAAATACATATTATATACATATATCAAAAAGACCGACCATATAGCAAGGAAGGTTTACGGAACACTGTGTAATAATTTACACGGGAAGAGGATCTCTACATAAATAGGTATATAGAATATGTAGATGAACCAGAGTATGTACACCTTGGACAAGCAACATTCTAACCATTACCCCAATTGAAAAAATTAAAACAACCAACTAGGAGTAATGAGACATAAACTTATGGGGGGTTCTCCTGGCACATTCCATTCAAATTTACAACCTAGGCAAACGACTTCCAGAACGGCTCTGCTGCCCTAGTACCCAGATTTGGGAATGGAGAAATGCTGCATCCTTGTGGCCGTTTCCCACAACAGCAGCTTTAAACCCACTGCAAAAGGTCACTAAATATTCACCAATTGCAGGTCTGTAAATGACACCTGCCCTCCAAAAGATACTGAGGTCGAAAATCGACCAAAAAACTCTAGAGTGCAACCTTCCAAAAAGAAAATTTGAAGAGGTATATTGTACTCACACCTTTTTTCTTTTTTCTTTTAACAGAAAAGGAAAAGGCGTGGAAAAAGGATGAATTGTAGGAATTTTTACAGACATGTAAACCCAAATTACAAAAACCTATCAGCTCACACCAGTCAGAATGGCCATCAACAAAAATGCGGCAAACGATAAACGCTGACGTGATTGTGGAGAAATGCGTACCCTCGATTCTAAGGGGGACGTGGTAAGAGCCACTAATGAAAGCACAATTGAGGTGCCTTGAAAAGGTAAACGTTGAGCTACCATACCAATCAATCAATCATACCCACTGCTGGGTCTATCACCTGAGAAAATGAAAATCAAAAATCGCAGGCTGGCAATCCTGCACTCCAGCAATATTTACCATAGGCAACACTTGGAAGCAACGAAAATGTCCATCAACAGAGGAATGCACCAAGAAGAAGTGGTCCATGTACACAATGGAATATTAGCCATGGAAAACATTGAAGCACTGCTCTTTGAGGCACCATAGATGAGCCTGGAGATAATCACAAAACATGAAGTAGGTCGGAAAGCAAAAGACCTATATCTTATATTATCACTTATGGCATTATCTAATAACTGACACAGATGAACATATTTCTAAAGAGAAAGACACTCACAGGCGTAGAACACAAACTATGCTCATCTAAAAGGAAAGGAGGGGGGAAATTGAGAAATGAAGATTAGTGTTACTATACATATTCAAATACATATTATATACATGTATCAAAAAGACCGAACATATAACAAGGGAGGTCGACGGAACAGTGTAATATTTTACATGGGAAGAGGATCTGTACATTAATAGACATACATAATGTCCAAATGAACCAGATTGTGTACACCTAGGACAAACAGTATTCTAAACTTTACCCAGATTAAAAAAATTTTAAAAACCAAGAAGAAGTAATGAGACATAAACTTATGGGGATTTCTCCTGGCAAATTCCATTCTAATTTACAACCTAGGACAATGACTTCCAGAAAGGCTCTGCTGCCCTAGAACCAGGACTGGGGAATGGAGAAATGCTACCTCCTTGTGGACGTTTCCCACAACAGCAGCTTTGAACCCACTGCAAAAGGTCACTAAATTTTCACCAACTTGCAGTTCTGTAAATTGCGCCTGGCCTCCAGAAAATTTCTGGGGTCAAAAATCGACCAAAAAATTCAGAAGAGGGCAACCTTCGAAGAAGACAATTTCAAGAGCTATATTGTACTCACGGTTTTTTTCTTTTAAGAGAAAAGAAAAAGGCGTAGGAATATGATGAATTTTAAAAATTTTCATGACATGCATACCCATATTACAAAACCCTATCAGCACACAGCAGTCAGAATGGCCATTAGGAAAAATGCTGCAAAAAATAAACGGTGAAGGGAGTGTGGAGAAATGCGTACCCTCGGCTGTAAGGGGGGGCATGTAAAGAGCCACTAACGAAAACACAACGTAGGTGCTTTGAAAAGGGAAACATTGAGCTACCAGTCCATCAATCACAACCACTGCTTGGCCTATCACCTGAGAAAATGAGAATCAAAAAGTCACAGGCTGGCAAACCAGTATGCCAGCAATATTTACCATAGCCAGCACTTGGAAGCAATGAAAATGTCCATCAACCGAGGAATGCACCAAGAAGAAGTGGTCCACGTACACAATGGGATATTACTCTAATAATAAATATAAATTAAATTTAAAAACAAAGAAAAGCAAGGAGACATCAACATTTGTGGGTTTATCCGGGCACATTGCACTCTAATTTATAACCGAAGAACACCATTGGCCGGTAGGTCTGTTTCCCTAGTACCAGCAAGGGGAACGTAGAAAGATTGCCGCTCTCTGGCCGTTACCTGCAAAAGCAGGTTTAAAGCCTGAGCTAATGGTCACTTCATATGAACAAGTACTGCAGGGCTGTAAATGAAACCTGCCCTCAAAATGTCTTGAGGGAGATCATGGCCAAAATATTTCAAATGGTGACACATACTTTAAGAAAACACTTTGAAGAAATAAGCTCTCATCACAGCTGGAAAAATAAAAAGGACATGTCTTACAGCTCAATTTCAACGCATTATGAGACACATGCAAATTCAACCACAAAGAGGTATCAGCTCACACCACTCAGAATAACCATCAGCAAAAACTACAAAGAATAAATGCTGAAGGTGCTGGGAAGAAATGCATACCCTCCGCTTTAAGTGGGACGTAACCTGGAAAGAGCCACTAAAGAGAACGGAATAGAGGTGCCTTTAAAAGGTAAACATTGAGCTACCATATGACCCAGCAGACCTATTCCTGGACCTATAACCTAAGAAGACAGAATTGGAAGGACACAGGTACGCAAATCTGCATTGCATAGTATAACAATAGCCAAGATATGGAAGTAACCAAAAAGTCCAACGACAGATGGGTGGACAAAGAAGAACTGCTCCATGTACAGATGGAATATGAGCTAGTGAAAAAATGAAACAATGCCATTTGCAGCACCATAGATGAGTCTAGAAGTAATCACGCAGCTTGGAGTAAGTGAGAAAGCGAAAGACACATATCCTATCCTATCACATATAGGTGTTACCGAAAAAATGATACAAACAAAGGTATTTCCACAGAGAAACACTATCATAGATTCATTTAAAAAACTTATGGTTCACCAAATGGAAAGGTGTGAGGATTGGATACATTACCGTATTGAGGTTAACAGAGAGATACAAACACATGTGAAATATATAATCACCAAAGACCTACGCTATACCAAGAGAAGACTACTCAACATTGTGTCGTAACAGACATGGGAAAAGGATCCGAAGAAAAATAGATATATGTATATGTGTGAAAGAACCACATCTTGCACACCTAGAACAAACAAAACATTGTAATCAAGTTTGCTGTGATAAAAAATAAAAATTAAGTTAAAAATACCAACAAGAAGTAATGAGACATAAACTTAAAGGGCTTTTTCCTCGCACATTCCATTCTAATTTACAACCTAGAACACCACTTCCACTAAGGCTCTGTTGCCCTAGTAACCAGATTTGGTAAAGGAGAAATGCTGCCGCCTTGTGGCCGATTCCCGCAACAGCAGCTTTTAACCCACAGCTAATGGTCACTTACCATTCACAAGGACTCAGGGCTGTAAAGGACACCTGCCCTCAAATTGTGCTGAAGTAGGGAATGGATAAAAAAAATTCAAAACAGGCAAAATGTTCACGAAGCTCGTATGAAGAGGTAAGTTTTACTCACTCTCTTTTCAAAGAAAGGAAAATGGATAAAAGCTCAACCTCAGGAAGTATTAGACTCATGCAATCTAATCTACAAAAAGTTTTCAACTCACACCCGTCGACTGACCGTTGGCAAAAAGTCTACAAACAATCAATGCTGAAGAGGTTTTAGAGAACTGTGTACCCTCTAGCTGCTGGTGAGATGTAAAAGGGTTAAACGCTAATAATGAGAACAGAAAGGAGCTGCGTTGAAAAGGAAAAATTGAGGTACCATTCAATCCAGCAGGCGCACCAATGGGCCTCTCACCTGAGAAGACCAGAATGAAGAAGACCCGGGCTGCAAAAGCTGCACTGCAGCCTTATTCACAATAGACAAGACAGTGAAGCAACCAAAATGTCCATCAACAGATGAAAGGAAAAAGAAGAAGCGGCCCATGTACACAATGAATACTAGCCATGGAAAACAATGAAACACTGCTCTTTGAGACACCATAGATGATCTTGGAGATAATCACAGAACATGAGGTAAGTCGGAAAGCAAAAGTCCTATATCCTATGATATCACTTATACGCGTTCTCTAGTAACTGACACAAATGAACATATTTCCACAGAGAAAGTCAATCACAGACTTATTAAAAAAAACTATGCTTATCTACAAGGAAAGGTGGGGGGGAATGGATAAATGAAGATTAGCGTTACCATATGTATACAAATACATATTATATACATATATCAAAAAGACCGACCATATAGCAAGGAAGGTTTACGGAACACTGTGTAATAATTTACACGGGAAGAGGATCTCTACATAAATAGGTATATAGAATATGTAGATGAACCAGAGTATGTACACCTTGGACAAGCAACATTCTAACCATTACCCCAATTGAAAAAATTAAAACAACCAACTAGGAGTAATGAGACATAAACTTATGGGGGGTTCTCCTGGCACATTCCATTCAAATTTACAACCTAGGCAAACGACTTCCAGAACGGCTCTGCTGCCCTAGTACCCAGATTTGGGAATGGAGAAATGCTGCATCCTTGTGGCCGTTTCCCACAACAGCAGCTTTAAACCCACTGCAAAAGGTCACTAAATATTCACCAATTGCAGGTCTGTAAATGACACCTGCCCTCCAAAAGATACTGAGGTCGAAAATCGACCAAAAAACTCTAGAGTGCAACCTTCCAAAAAGAAAATTTGAAGAGGTATATTGTACTCACACCTTTTTTCTTTTTTCTTTTAACAGAAAAGGAAAAGGCGTGGAAAAAGGATGAATTGTAGGAATTTTTACAGACATGTAAACCCAAATTACAAAAACCTATCAGCTCACACCAGTCAGAATGGCCATCAACAAAAATGCGGCAAACGATAAACGCTGACGTGATTGTGGAGAAATGCGTACCCTCGATTCTAAGGGGGACGTGGTAAGAGCCACTAATGAAAGCACAATTGAGGTGCCTTGAAAAGGTAAACGTTGAGCTACCATACCAATCAATCAATCATACCCACTGCTGGGTCTATCACCTGAGAAAATGAAAATCAAAAATCGCAGGCTGGCAATCCTGCACTCCAGCAATATTTACCATAGGCAACACTTGGAAGCAACGAAAATGTCCATCAACAGAGGAATGCACCAAGAAGAAGTGGTCCATGTACACAATGGAATATTAGCCATGGAAAACATTGAAGCACTGCTCTTTGAGGCACCATAGATGAGCCTGGAGATAATCACAAAACATGAAGTAGGTCGGAAAGCAAAAGACCTATATCTTATATTATCACTTATGGCATTATCTAATAACTGACACAGATGAACATATTTCTAAAGAGAAAGACACTCACAGGCGTAGAACACAAACTATGCTCATCTAAAAGGAAAGGAGGGGGGAAATTGAGAAATGAAGATTAGTGTTACTATACATATTCAAATACATATTATATACATGTATCAAAAAGACCGAACATATAACAAGGGAGGTCGACGGAACAGTGTAATATTTTACATGGGAAGAGGATCTGTACATTAATAGACATACATAATGTCCAAATGAACCAGATTGTGTACACCTAGGACAAACAGTATTCTAAACTTTACCCAGATTAAAAAAATTTTAAAAACCAAGAAGAAGTAATGAGACATAAACTTATGGGGATTTCTCCTGGCAAATTCCATTCTAATTTACAACCTAGGACAATGACTTCCAGAAAGGCTCTGCTGCCCTAGAACCAGGACTGGGGAATGGAGAAATGCTACCTCCTTGTGGACGTTTCCCACAACAGCAGCTTTGAACCCACTGCAAAAGGTCACTAAATTTTCACCAACTTGCAGTTCTGTAAATTGCGCCTGGCCTCCAGAAAATTTCTGGGGTCAAAAATCGACCAAAAAATTCAGAAGAGGGCAACCTTCGAAGAAGACAATTTCAAGAGCTATATTGTACTCACGGTTTTTTTCTTTTAAGAGAAAAGAAAAAGGCGTAGGAATATGATGAATTTTAAAAATTTTCATGACATGCATACCCATATTACAAAACCCTATCAGCACACAGCAGTCAGAATGGCCATTAGGAAAAATGCTGCAAAAAATAAACGGTGAAGGGAGTGTGGAGAAATGCGTACCCTCGGCTGTAAGGGGGGGCATGTAAAGAGCCACTAACGAAAACACAACGTAGGTGCTTTGAAAAGGGAAACATTGAGCTACCAGTCCATCAATCACAACCACTGCTTGGCCTATCACCTGAGAAAATGAGAATCAAAAAGTCACAGGCTGGCAAACCAGTATGCCAGCAATATTTACCATAGCCAGCACTTGGAAGCAATGAAAATGTCCATCAACCGAGGAATGCACCAAGAAGAAGTGGTCCACGTACACAATGGGATATTACTCTAATAATAAATATAAATTAAATTTAAAAACAAAGAAAAGCAAGGAGACATCAACATTTGTGGGTTTATCCGGGCACATTGCACTCTAATTTATAACCGAAGAACACCACTGGCCGGTAGGTCTGTTTCCCTAGTACCAGCAAGGGGAACGTAGAAAGATTGCCGCTCTCTGGCCGTTACCTGCAAAAGCAGGTTTAAAGCCTGAGCTAATGGTCACTTCATATGAACAAGTACTGCAGGGCTGTAAATGAAACCTGCCCTCAAAATGTCTTGAGGGAGATCATGGCCAAAATATTTCAAATGGTGACACATACTTTAAGAAAACACTTTGAAGAAATAAGCTCTCATCACAGCTGGAAAAATAAAAAGGACATGTCTTACAGCTCAATTTCAACGCATTATGAGACACATGCAAATTCAACCACAAAGAGGTATCAGCTCACACCACTCAGAATAACCATCAGCAAAAACTACAAAGAATAAATGCTGAAGGTGCTGGGAAGAAATGCATACCCTCCGCTTTAAGTGGGACGTAACCTGGAAAGAGCCACTAAAGAGAACGGAATAGAGGTGCCTTTAAAAGGTAAACATTGAGCTACCATATGACCCAGCAGACCTATTCCTGGACCTATAACCTAAGAAGACAGAATTGGAAGGACACAGGTACGCAAATCTGCATTGCATAGTATAACAATAGCCAAGATATGGAAGTAACCAAAAAGTCCAACGACAGATGGGTGGACAAAGAAGAACTGCTCCATGTACAGATGGAATATGAGCTAGTGAAAAAATGAAACAATGCCATTTGCAGCACCATAGATGAGTCTAGAAGTAATCACGCAGCTTGGAGTAAGTGAGAAAGCGAAAGACACATATCCTATCCTATCACATATAGGTGTTACCGAAAAAATGATACAAACAAAGGTATTTCCACAGAGAAACACTATCATAGATTCATTTAAAAAACTTATGGTTCACCAAATGGAAAGGTGTGAGGATTGGATACATTACCGTATTGAGGTTAACAGAGAGATACAAACACATGTGAAATATATAATCACCAAAGACCTACGCTATACCAAGAGAAGACTACTCAACATTGTGTCGTAACAGACATGGGAAAAGGATCCGAAGAAAAATAGATATATGTATATGTGTGAAAGAACCACATCTTGCACACCTAGAACAAACAAAACATTGTAATCAAGTTTGCTGTGATAAAAAATAAAAATTAAGTTAAAAATACCAACAAGAAGTAATGAGACATAAACTTAAAGGGCTTTTTCCTCGCACATTCCATTCTAATTTACAACCTAGAACACCACTTCCACTAAGGCTCTGTTGCCCTAGTAACCAGATTTGGTAAAGGAGAAATGCTGCCGCCTTGTGGCCGATTCCCGCAACAGCAGCTTTTAACCCACAGCTAATGGTCACTTACCATTCACAAGGACTCAGGGCTGTAAAGGACACCTGCCCTCAAATTGTGCTGAAGTAGGGAATGGATAAAAAAAATTCAAAACAGGCAAAATGTTCACGAAGCTCGTATGAAGAGGTAAGTTTTACTCACTCTCTTTTCAAAGAAAGGAAAATGGATAAAAGCTCAACCTCAGGAAGTATTAGACTCATGCAATCTAATCTACAAAAAGTTTTCAACTCACACCCGTCGACTGACCGTTGGCAAAAAGTCTACAAACAATCAATGCTGAAGAGGTTTTAGAGAACTGTGTACCCTCTAGCTGCTGGTGAGATGTAAAAGGGTTAAACGCTAATAATGAGAACAGAAAGGAGCTGCGTTGAAAAGGAAAAATTGAGGTACCATTCAATCCAGCAGGCGCACCAATGGGCCTCTCACCTGAGAAGACCAGAATGAAGAAGACCCGGGCTGCAAAAGCTGCACTGCAGCCTTATTCACAATAGACAAGACAGTGAAGCAACCAAAATGTCCATCAACAGATGAAAGGAAAAAGAAGAAGCGGCCCATGTACACAATGAATACTAGCCATGGAAAACAATGAAACACTGCTCTTTGAGACACCATAGATGATCTTGGAGATAATCACAGAACATGAGGTAAGTCGGAAAGCAAAAGTCCTATATCCTATGATATCACTTATACGCGTTCTCTAGTAACTGACACAAATGAACATATTTCCACAGAGAAAGTCAATCACAGACTTATTAAAAAAAACTATGCTTATCTACAAGGAAAGGTGGGGGGGAATGGATAAATGAAGATTAGCGTTACCATATGTATACAAATACATATTATATACATATATCAAAAAGACCGACCATATAGCAAGGAAGGTTTACGGAACACTGTGTAATAATTTACACGGGAAGAGGATCTCTACATAAATAGGTATATAGAATATGTAGATGAACCAGAGTATGTACACCTTGGACAAGCAACATTCTAACCATTACCCCAATTGAAAAAATTAAAACAACCAACTAGGAGTAATGAGACATAAACTTATGGGGGGTTCTCCTGGCACATTCCATTCAAATTTACAACCTAGGCAAACGACTTCCAGAACGGCTCTGCTGCCCTAGTACCCAGATTTGGGAATGGAGAAATGCTGCATCCTTGTGGCCGTTTCCCACAACAGCAGCTTTAAACCCACTGCAAAAGGTCACTAAATATTCACCAATTGCAGGTCTGTAAATGACACCTGCCCTCCAAAAGATACTGAGGTCGAAAATCGACCAAAAAACTCTAGAGTGCAACCTTCCAAAAAGAAAATTTGAAGAGGTATATTGTACTCACACCTTTTTTCTTTTTTCTTTTAACAGAAAAGGAAAAGGCGTGGAAAAAGGATGAATTGTAGGAATTTTTACAGACATGTAAACCCAAATTACAAAAACCTATCAGCTCACACCAGTCAGAATGGCCATCAACAAAAATGCGGCAAACGATAAACGCTGACGTGATTGTGGAGAAATGCGTACCCTCGATTCTAAGGGGGACGTGGTAAGAGCCACTAATGAAAGCACAATTGAGGTGCCTTGAAAAGGTAAACGTTGAGCTACCATACCAATCAATCAATCATATCCACTGCTGGGTCTATCACCTGAGAAAATGAAAATCAAAAATCGCAGGCTGGCAATCCTGCACTCCAGCAATATTTACCATAGGCAACACTTGGAAGCAACGAAAATGTCCATCAACAGAGGAATGCACCAAGAAGAAGTGGTCCATGTACACAATGGAATATTAGCCATGGAAAACATTGAAGCACTGCTCTTTGAGGCACCATAGATGAGCCTGGAGATAATCACAAAACATGAAGTAGGTCGGAAAGCAAAAGACCTATATCTTATATTATCACTTATGGCATTATCTAATAACTGACACAGATGAACATATTTCTAAAGAGAAAGACACTCACAGGCGTAGAACACAAACTATGCTCATCTAAAAGGAAAGGAGGGGGGAAATTGAGAAATGAAGATTAGTGTTACTATACATATTCAAATACATATTATATACATGTATCAAAAAGACCGAACATATAACAAGGGAGGTCGACGGAACAGTGTAATATTTTACATGGGAAGAGGATCTGTACATTAATAGACATACATAATGTCCAAATGAACCAGATTGTGTACACCTAGGACAAACAGTATTCTAAACTTTACCCAGATTAAAAAAATTTTAAAAACCAAGAAGAAGTAATGAGACATAAACTTATGGGGATTTCTCCTGGCAAATTCCATTCTAATTTACAACCTAGGACAATGACTTCCAGAAAGGCTCTGCTGCCCTAGAACCAGGACTGGGGAATGGAGAAATGCTACCTCCTTGTGGACGTTTCCCACAACAGCAGCTTTGAACCCACTGCAAAAGGTCACTAAATTTTCACCAACTTGCAGTTCTGTAAATTGCGCCTGGCCTCCAGAAAATTTCTGGGGTCAAAAATCGACCAAAAAATTCAGAAGAGGGCAACCTTCGAAGAAGACAATTTCAAGAGCTATATTGTACTCACGGTTTTTTTCTTTTAAGAGAAAAGAAAAAGGCGTAGGAATATGATGAATTTTAAAAATTTTCATGACATGCATACCCATATTACAAAACCCTATCAGCACACAGCAGTCAGAATGGCCATTAGGAAAAATGCTGCAAAAAATAAACGGTGAAGGGAGTGTGGAGAAATGCGTACCCTCGGCTGTAAGGGGGGGCATGTAAAGAGCCACTAACGAAAACACAACGTAGGTGCTTTGAAAAGGGAAACATTGAGCTACCAGTCCATCAATCACAACCACTGCTTGGCCTATCACCTGAGAAAATGAGAATCAAAAAGTCACAGGCTGGCAAACCAGTATGCCAGCAATATTTACCATAGCCAGCACTTGGAAGCAATGAAAATGTCCATCAACCGAGGAATGCACCAAGAAGAAGTGGTCCACGTACACAATGGGATATTACTCTAATAATAAATATAAATTAAATTTAAAAACAAAGAAAAGCAAGGAGACATCAACATTTGTGGGTTTATCCGGGCACATTGCACTCTAATTTATAACCGAAGAACACCACTGGCCGGTAGGTCTGTTTCCCTAGTACCAGCAAGGGGAACGTAGAAAGATTGCCGCTCTCTGGCCGTTACCTGCAAAAGCAGGTTTAAAGCCTGAGCTAATGGTCACTTCATATGAACAAGTACTGCAGGGCTGTAAATGAAACCTGCCCTCAAAATGTCTTGAGGGAGATCATGGCCAAAATATTTCAAATGGTGACACATACTTTAAGAAAACACTTTGAAGAAATAAGCTCTCATCACAGCTGGAAAAATAAAAAGGACATGTCTTACAGCTCAATTTCAACGCATTATGAGACACATGCAAATTCAACCACAAAGAGGTATCAGCTCACACCACTCAGAATAACCATCAGCAAAAACTACAAAGAATAAATGCTGAAGGTGCTGGGAAGAAATGCATACCCTCCGCTTTAAGTGGGACGTAACCTGGAAAGAGCCACTAAAGAGAACGGAATAGAGGTGCCTTTAAAAGGTAAACATTGAGCTACCATATGACCCAGCAGACCTATTCCTGGACCTATAACCTAAGAAGACAGAATTGGAAGGACACAGGTACGCAAATCTGCATTGCATAGTATAACAATAGCCAAGATATGGAAGTAACCAAAAAGTCCAACGACAGATGGGTGGACAAAGAAGAACTGCTCCATGTACAGATGGAATATGAGCTAGTGAAAAAATGAAACAATGCCATTTGCAGCACCATAGATGAGTCTAGAAGTAATCACGCAGCTTGGAGTAAGTGAGAAAGCGAAAGACACATATCCTATCCTATCACATATAGGTGTTACCGAAAAAATGATACAAACAAAGGTATTTCCACAGAGAAACACTATCATAGATTCATTTAAAAAACTTATGGTTCACCAAATGGAAAGGTGTGAGGATTGGATACATTACCGTATTGAGGTTAACAGAGAGATACAAACACATGTGAAATATATAATCACCAAAGACCTACGCTATACCAAGAGAAGACTACTCAACATTGTGTCGTAACAGACATGGGAAAAGGATCCGAAGAAAAATAGATATATGTATATGTGTGAAAGAACCACATCTTGCACACCTAGAACAAACAAAACATTGTAATCAAGTTTGCTGTGATAAAAAATAAAAATTAAGTTAAAAATACCAACAAGAAGTAATGAGACATAAACTTAAAGGGCTTTTTCCTCGCACATTCCATTCTAATTTACAACCTAGAACACCACTTCCACTAAGGCTCTGTTGCCCTAGTAACCAGATTTGGTAAAGGAGAAATGCTGCCGCCTTGTGGCCGATTCCCGCAACAGCAGCTTTTAACCCACAGCTAATGGTCACTTACCATTCACAAGGACTCAGGGCTGTAAAGGACACCTGCCCTCAAATTGTGCTGAAGTAGGGAATGGATAAAAAAAATTCAAAACAGGCAAAATGTTCACGAAGCTCGTATGAAGAGGTAAGTTTTACTCACTCTCTTTTCAAAGAAAGGAAAATGGATAAAAGCTCAACCTCAGGAAGTATTAGACTCATGCAATCTAATCTACAAAAAGTTTTCAACTCACACCCGTCGACTGACCGTTGGCAAAAAGTCTACAAACAATCAATGCTGAAGAGGTTTTAGAGAACTGTGTACCCTCTAGCTGCTGGTGAGATGTAAAAGGGTTAAACGCTAATAATGAGAACAGAAAGGAGCTGCGTTGAAAAGGAAAAATTGAGGTACCATTCAATCCAGCAGGCGCACCAATGGGCCTCTCACCTGAGAAGACCAGAATGAAGAAGACCCGGGCTGCAAAAGCTGCACTGCAGCCTTATTCACAATAGACAAGACAGTGAAGCAACCAAAATGTCCATCAACAGATGAAAGGAAAAAGAAGAAGCGGCCCATGTACACAATGAATACTAGCCATGGAAAACAATGAAACACTGCTCTTTGAGACACCATAGATGATCTTGGAGATAATCACAGAACATGAGGTAAGTCGGAAAGCAAAAGTCCTATATCCTATGATATCACTTATACGCGTTCTCTAGTAACTGACACAAATGAACATATTTCCACAGAGAAAGTCAATCACAGACTTATTAAAAAAAACTATGCTTATCTACAAGGAAAGGTGGGGGGGAATGGATAAATGAAGATTAGCGTTACCATATGTATACAAATACATATTATATACATATATCAAAAAGACCGACCATATAGCAAGGAAGGTTTACGGAACACTGTGTAATAATTTACACGGGAAGAGGATCTCTACATAAATAGGTATATAGAATATGTAGATGAACCAGAGTATGTACACCTTGGACAAGCAACATTCTAACCATTACCCCAATTGAAAAAATTAAAACAACCAACTAGGAGTAATGAGACATAAACTTATGGGGGGTTCTCCTGGCACATTCCATTCAAATTTACAACCTAGGCAAACGACTTCCAGAACGGCTCTGCTGCCCTAGTACCCAGATTTGGGAATGGAGAAATGCTGCATCCTTGTGGCCGTTTCCCACAACAGCAGCTTTAAACCCACTGCAAAAGGTCACTAAATATTCACCAATTGCAGGTCTGTAAATGACACCTGCCCTCCAAAAGATACTGAGGTCGAAAATCGACCAAAAAACTCTAGAGTGCAACCTTCCAAAAAGAAAATTTGAAGAGGTATATTGTACTCACACCTTTTTTCTTTTTTCTTTTAACAGAAAAGGAAAAGGCGTGGAAAAAGGATGAATTGTAGGAATTTTTACAGACATGTAAACCCAAATTACAAAAACCTATCAGCTCACACCAGTCAGAATGGCCATCAACAAAAATGCGGCAAACGATAAACGCTGACGTGATTGTGGAGAAATGCGTACCCTCGATTCTAAGGGGGACGTGGTAAGAGCCACTAATGAAAGCACAATTGAGGTGCCTTGAAAAGGTAAACGTTGAGCTACCATACCAATCAATCAATCATACCCACTGCTGGGTCTATCACCTGAGAAAATGAAAATCAAAAATCGCAGGCTGGCAATCCTGCACTCCAGCAATATTTACCATAGGCAACACTTGGAAGCAACGAAAATGTCCATCAACAGAGGAATGCACCAAGAAGAAGTGGTCCATGTACACAATGGAATATTAGCCATGGAAAACATTGAAGCACTGCTCTTTGAGGCACCATAGATGAGCCTGGAGATAATCACAAAACATGAAGTAGGTCGGAAAGCAAAAGACCTATATCTTATATTATCACTTATGGCATTATCTAATAACTGACACAGATGAACATATTTCTAAAGAGAAAGACACTCACAGGCGTAGAACACAAACTATGCTCATCTAAAAGGAAAGGAGGGGGGAAATTGAGAAATGAAGATTAGTGTTACTATACATATTCAAATACATATTATATACATGTATCAAAAAGACCGAACATATAACAAGGGAGGTCGACGGAACAGTGTAATATTTTACATGGGAAGAGGATCTGTACATTAATAGACATACATAATGTCCAAATGAACCAGATTGTGTACACCTAGGACAAACAGTATTCTAAACTTTACCCAGATTAAAAAAATTTTAAAAACCAAGAAGAAGTAATGAGACATAAACTTATGGGGATTTCTCCTGGCAAATTCCATTCTAATTTACAACCTAGGACAATGACTTCCAGAAAGGCTCTGCTGCCCTAGAACCAGGACTGGGGAATGGAGAAATGCTACCTCCTTGTGGACGTTTCCCACAACAGCAGCTTTGAACCCACTGCAAAAGGTCACTAAATTTTCACCAACTTGCAGTTCTGTAAATTGCGCCTGGCCTCCAGAAAATTTCTGGGGTCAAAAATCGACCAAAAAATTCAGAAGAGGGCAACCTTCGAAGAAGACAATTTCAAGAGCTATATTGTACTCACGGTTTTTTTCTTTTAAGAGAAAAGAAAAAGGCGTAGGAATATGATGAATTTTAAAAATTTTCATGACATGCATACCCATATTACAAAACCCTATCAGCACACAGCAGTCAGAATGGCCATTAGGAAAAATGCTGCAAAAAATAAACGGTGAAGGGAGTGTGGAGAAATGCGTACCCTCGGCTGTAAGGGGGGGCATGTAAAGAGCCACTAACGAAAACACAACGTAGGTGCTTTGAAAAGGGAAACATTGAGCTACCAGTCCATCAATCACAACCACTGCTTGGCCTATCACCTGAGAAAATGAGAATCAAAAAGTCACAGGCTGGCAAACCAGTATGCCAGCAATATTTACCATAGCCAGCACTTGGAAGCAATGAAAATGTCCATCAACCGAGGAATGCACCAAGAAGAAGTGGTCCACGTACACAATGGGATATTACTCTAATAATAAATATAAATTAAATTTAAAAACAAAGAAAAGCAAGGAGACATCAACATTTGTGGGTTTATCCGGGCACATTGCACTCTAATTTATAACCGAAGAACACCACTGGCCGGTAGGTCTGTTTCCCTAGTACCAGCAAGGGGAACGTAGAAAGATTGCCGCTCTCTGGCCGTTACCTGCAAAAGCAGGTTTAAAGCCTGAGCTAATGGTCACTTCATATGAACAAGTACTGCAGGGCTGTAAATGAAACCTGCCCTCAAAATGTCTTGAGGGAGATCATGGCCAAAATATTTCAAATGGTGACACATACTTTAAGAAAACACTTTGAAGAAATAAGCTCTCATCACAGCTGGAAAAATAAAAAGGACATGTCTTACAGCTCAATTTCAACGCATTATGAGACACATGCAAATTCAACCACAAAGAGGTATCAGCTCACACCACTCAGAATAACCATCAGCAAAAACTACAAAGAATAAATGCTGAAGGTGCTGGGAAGAAATGCATACCCTCCGCTTTAAGTGGGACGTAACCTGGAAAGAGCCACTAAAGAGAACGGAATAGAGGTGCCTTTAAAAGGTAAACATTGAGCTACCATATGACCCAGCAGACCTATTCCTGGACCTATAACCTAAGAAGACAGAATTGGAAGGACACAGGTACGCAAATCTGCATTGCATAGTATAACAATCGCCAAGATATGGAAGTAACCAAAAAGTCCAACGACAGATGGGTGGACAAAGAAGAACTGCTCCATGTACAGATGGAATATGAGCTAGTGAAAAAATGAAACAATGCCATTTGCAGCACCATAGATGAGTCTAGAAGTAATCACGCAGCTTGGAGTAAGTGAGAAAGCGAAAGACACATATCCTATCCTATCACATATAGGTGTTACCGAAAAAATGATACAAACAAAGGTATTTCCACAGAGAAACACTATCATAGATTCATTTAAAAAACTTATGGTTCACCAAATGGAAAGGTGTGAGGATTGGATACATTACCGTATTGAGGTTAACAGAGAGATACAAACACATGTGAAATATATAATCACCAAAGACCTACGCTATACCAAGAGAAGACTACTCAACATTGTGTCGTAACAGACATGGGAAAAGGATCCGAAGAAAAATAGATATATGTATATGTGTGAAAGAACCACATCTTGCACACCTAGAACAAACAAAACATTGTAATCAAGTTTGCTGTGATAAAAAATAAAAATTAAGTTAAAAATACCAACAAGAAGTAATGAGACATAAACTTAAAGGGCTTTTTCCTCGCACATTCCATTCTAATTTACAACCTAGAACACCACTTCCACTAAGGCTCTGTTGCCCTAGTAACCAGATTTGGTAAAGGAGAAATGCTGCCGCCTTGTGGCCGATTCCCGCAACAGCAGCTTTTAACCCACAGCTAATGGTCACTTACCATTCACAAGGACTCAGGGCTGTAAAGGACACCTGCCCTCAAATTGTGCTGAAGTAGGGAATGGATAAAAAAAATTCAAAACAGGCAAAATGTTCACGAAGCTCGTATGAAGAGGTAAGTTTTACTCACTCTCTTTTCAAAGAAAGGAAAATGGATAAAAGCTCAACCTCAGGAAGTATTAGACTCATGCAATCTAATCTACAAAAAGTTTTCAACTCACACCCGTCGACTGACCGTTGGCAAAAAGTCTACAAACAATCAATGCTGAAGAGGTTTTAGAGAACTGTGTACCCTCTAGCTGCTGGTGAGATGTAAAAGGGTTAAACGCTAATAATGAGAACAGAAAGGAGCTGCGTTGAAAAGGAAAAATTGAGGTACCATTCAATCCAGCAGGCGCACCAATGGGCCTCTCACCTGAGAAGACCAGAATGAAGAAGACCCGGGCTGCAAAAGCTGCACTGCAGCCTTATTCACAATAGACAAGACAGTGAAGCAACCAAAATGTCCATCAACAGATGAAAGGAAAAAGAAGAAGCGGCCCATGTACACAATGAATACTAGCCATGGAAAACAATGAAACACTGCTCTTTGAGACACCATAGATGATCTTGGAGATAATCACAGAACATGAGGTAAGTCGGAAAGCAAAAGTCCTATATCCTATGATATCACTTATACGCGTTCTCTAGTAACTGACACAAATGAACATATTTCCACAGAGAAAGTCAATCACAGACTTATTAAAAAAAACTATGCTTATCTACAAGGAAAGGTGGGGGGGAATGGATAAATGAAGATTAGCGTTACCATATGTATACAAATACATATTATATACATATATCAAAAAGACCGACCATATAGCAAGGAAGGTTTACGGAACACTGTGTAATAATTTACACGGGAAGAGGATCTCTACATAAATAGGTATATAGAATATGTAGATGAACCAGAGTATGTACACCTTGGACAAGCAACATTCTAACCATTACCCCAATTGAAAAAATTAAAACAACCAACTAGGAGTAATGAGACATAAACTTATGGGGGGTTCTCCTGGCACATTCCATTCAAATTTACAACCTAGGCAAACGACTTCCAGAACGGCTCTGCTGCCCTAGTACCCAGATTTGGGAATGGAGAAATGCTGCATCCTTGTGGCCGTTTCCCACAACAGCAGCTTTAAACCCACTGCAAAAGGTCACTAAATATTCACCAATTGCAGGTCTGTAAATGACACCTGCCCTCCAAAAGATACTGAGGTCGAAAATCGACCAAAAAACTCTAGAGTGCAACCTTCCAAAAAGAAAATTTGAAGAGGTATATTGTACTCACACCTTTTTTCTTTTTTCTTTTAACAGAAAAGGAAAAGGCGTGGAAAAAGGATGAATTGTAGGAATTTTTACAGACATGTAAACCCAAATTACAAAAACCTATCAGCTCACACCAGTCAGAATGGCCATCAACAAAAATGCGGCAAACGATAAACGCTGACGTGATTGTGGAGAAATGCGTACCCTCGATTCTAAGGGGGACGTGGTAAGAGCCACTAATGAAAGCACAATTGAGGTGCCTTGAAAAGGTAAACGTTGAGCTACCATACCAATCAATCAATCATACCCACTGCTGGGTCTATCACCTGAGAAAATGAAAATCAAAAATCGCAGGCTGGCAATCCTGCACTCCAGCAATATTTACCATAGGCAACACTTGGAAGCAACGAAAATGTCCATCAACAGAGGAATGCACCAAGAAGAAGTGGTCCATGTACACAATGGAATATTAGCCATGGAAAACATTGAAGCACTGCTCTTTGAGGCACCATAGATGAGCCTGGAGATAATCACAAAACATGAAGTAGGTCGGAAAGCAAAAGACCTATATCTTATATTATCACTTATGGCATTATCTAATAACTGACACAGATGAACATATTTCTAAAGAGAAAGACACTCACAGGCGTAGAACACAAACTATGCTCATCTAAAAGGAAAGGAGGGGGGAAATTGAGAAATGAAGATTAGTGTTACTATACATATTCAAATACATATTATATACATGTATCAAAAAGACCGAACATATAACAAGGGAGGTCGACGGAACAGTGTAATATTTTACATGGGAAGAGGATCTGTACATTAATAGACATACATAATGTCCAAATGAACCAGATTGTGTACACCTAGGACAAACAGTATTCTAAACTTTACCCAGATTAAAAAAATTTTAAAAACCAAGAAGAAGTAATGAGACATAAACTTATGGGGATTTCTCCTGGCAAATTCCATTCTAATTTACAACCTAGGACAATGACTTCCAGAAAGGCTCTGCTGCCCTAGAACCAGGACTGGGGAATGGAGAAATGCTACCTCCTTGTGGACGTTTCCCACAACAGCAGCTTTGAACCCACTGCAAAAGGTCACTAAATTTTCACCAACTTGCAGTTCTGTAAATTGCGCCTGGCCTCCAGAAAATTTCTGGGGTCAAAAATCGACCAAAAAATTCAGAAGAGGGCAACCTTCGAAGAAGACAATTTCAAGAGCTATATTGTACTCACGGTTTTTTTCTTTTAAGAGAAAAGAAAAAGGCGTAGGAATATGATGAATTTTAAAAATTTTCATGACATGCATACCCATATTACAAAACCCTATCAGCTCACAGCAGTCAGAATGGCCATTAGGAAAAATGCTGCAAAAAATAAACGGTGAAGGGAGTGTGGAGAAATGCGTACCCTCGGCTGTAAGGGGGGGCATGTAAAGAGCCACTAACGAAAACACAACGTAGGTGCTTTGAAAAGGGAAACATTGAGCTACCAGTCCATCAATCACAACCACTGCTTGGCCTATCACCTGAGAAAATGAGAATCAAAAAGTCACAGGCTGGCAAACCAGTATGCCAGCAATATTTACCATAGCCAGCACTTGGAAGCAATGAAAATGTCCATCAACCGAGGAATGCACCAAGAAGAAGTGGTCCACGTACACAATGGGATATTACTCTAATAATAAATATAAATTAAATTTAAAAACAAAGAAAAGCAAGGAGACATCAACATTTGTGGGTTTATCCGGGCACATTGCACTCTAATTTATAACCGAAGAACACCACTGGCCGGTAGGTCTGTTTCCCTAGTACCAGCAAGGGGAACGTAGAAAGATTGCCGCTCTCTGGCCGTTACCTGCAAAAGCAGGTTTAAAGCCTGAGCTAATGGTCACTTCACATGAACAAGTACTGCAGGGCTGTAAATGAAACCTGCCCTCAAAATGTCTTGAGGGAGATCATGGCCAAAATATTTCAAATGGTGACACATACTTGAAGAAAACACTTTGAAGAAATAAGCTCTCATCACAGCTGGAAAAATAAAAAGGACATGTCTTACAGCTCAATTTCAACGCATTATGAGACACATGCAAATTCAACCACAAAGAGGTATCAGCTCACACCACTCAGAATAACCATCAGCAAAAACTACAAAGAATAAATGCTGAAGGTGCTGGGAAGAAATGCATACCCTCCGCTTTAAGTGGGACGTAACCTGGAAAGAGCCACTAAAGAGAACGGAATAGAGGTGCCTTTAAAAGGTAAACATTGAGCTACCATATGACCCAGCAGACCTATGCCTGGACCTATAACCTAAGAAGACAGAATTGGAAGGACACAGGTACGCAAATCTGCATTGCATAGTATAACAATCGCCAAGATATGGAAGTAACCAAAAAGTCCAACGACAGATGGGTGGACAAAGAAGAACTGCTCCATGTACAGATGGAATATGAGCTAGTGAAAAAATGAAACAATGCCATTTGCAGCACCATAGATGAGTCTAGAAGTAATCACGCAGCTTGGAGTAAGTGAGAAAGCGAAAGACACATATCCTATCCTATCACATATAGGTGTTACCGAAAAAATGATACAAACAAAGGTATTTCCACAGAGAAACACTATCATAGATTCATTTAAAAAACTTATGGTTCACCAAATGGAAAGGTGTGAGGATTGGATACATTACCGTATTGAGGTTAACAGAGAGATACAAACACATGTGAAATATATAATCACCAAAGACCTACGCTATACCAAGAGAAGACTACTCAACATTGTGTCGTAACAGACATGGGAAAAGGATCCGAAGAAGAATAGATATATGTATATGTGTGAAAGAACCACATCTTGCACACCTAGAACAAACAAAACATTGTAATCAAGTTTGCTGTGATAAAAAATAAAAATTAAGTTAAAAATACCAACAAGAAGTAATGAGACATAAACTTAAAGGGCTTTTTCCTCGCACATTCCATTCTAATTTACAACCTAGAACACCACTTCCACTAAGGCTCTGTTGCCCTAGTAACCAGATTTGGTAAAGGAGAAATGCTGCCGCCTTGTGGCCGATTCCCGCAACAGCAGCTTTTAACCCACAGCTAATGGTCACTTACCATTCACAAGGACTCAGGGCTGTAAAGGACACCTGCCCTCAAATTGTGCTGAAGCAGGGAATGGATAAAAAAAATTCAAAACAGGCAAAATGTTCACGAAGCTCGTATGAAGAGGTAAGTTTTACTCACTCTCTTTTCAAAGAAAGGAAAATGGATAAAAGCTCAACCTCAGGAAGTATTAGACTCATGCAATCTAATCTACAAAAAGTTTTCAACTCACACCCGTCGACTGACCGTTGGCAAAAAGTCTACAAACAATCAATGCTGAAGAGGTTTTAGAGAACTGTGTACCCTCTAGCTGCTGGTGAGATGTAAAAGGGTTAAACGCTAATAATGAGAACAGAAAGGAGCTGCGTTGAAAAGGAAAAATTGAGGTACCATTCAATCCAGCAGGCGCACCAATGGGCCTCTCACCTGAGAAGACCAGAATGAAGAAGACCCGGGCTGCAAAAGCTGCACTGCAGCCTTATTCACAATAGACAAGACAGTGAAGCAACCAAAATGTCCATCAACAGATGAAAGGAAAAAGAAGAAGCGGCCCATGTACACAATGAATACTAGCCATGGAAAACAATGAAACACTGCTCTTTGAGACACCATAGATGATCTTGGAGATAATCACAGAACATGAGGTAAGTCGGAAAGCAAAAGTCCTATATCCTATGATATCACTTATACGCGTTCTCTAGTAACTGACACAAATGAACATATTTCCACAGAGAAAGTCAATCACAGACTTATTAAAAAAAACTATGCTTATCTACAAGGAAAGGTGGGGGGGAATGGATAAATGAAGATTAGCGTTACCATATGTATACAAATACATATTATATACATATATCAAAAAGACCGACCATATAGCAAGGAAGGTTTACGGAACACTGTGTAATAATTTACACGGGAAGAGGATCTCTACATAAATAGGTATATAGAATATGTAGATGAACCAGAGTATGTACACCTTGGACAAGCAACATTCTAACCATTACCCCAATTGAAAAAATTAAAACAACCAACTAGGAGTAATGAGACATAAACTTATGGGGGGTTCTCCTGGCACATTCCATTCAAATTTACAACCTAGGCAAACGACTTCCAGAACGGCTCTGCTGCCCTAGTACCCAGATTTGGGAATGGAGAAATGCTGCATCCTTGTGGCCGTTTCCCACAACAGCAGCTTTAAACCCACTGCAAAAGGTCACTAAATATTCACCAATTGCAGGTCTGTAAATGACACCTGCCCTCCAAAAGATACTGAGGTCGAAAATCGACCAAAAAACTCTAGAGTGCAACCTTCCAAAAAGAAAATTTGAAGAGGTATATTGTACTCACACCTTTTTTCTTTTTTCTTTTAACAGAAAAGGAAAAGGCGTGGAAAAAGGATGAATTGTAGGAATTTTTACAGACATGTAAACCCAAATTACAAAAACCTATCAGCTCACACCAGTCAGAATGGCCATCAACAAAAATGCGGCAAACGATAAACGCTGACGTGATTGTGGAGAAATGCGTACCCTCGATTCTAAGGGGGACGTGGTAAGAGCCACTAATGAAAGCACAATTGAGGTGCCTTGAAAAGGTAAACGTTGAGCTACCATACCAATCAATCAATCATACCCACTGCTGGGTCTATCACCTGAGAAAATGAAAATCAAAAATCGCAGGCTGGCAATCCTGCACTCCAGCAATATTTACCATAGGCAACACTTGGAAGCAACGAAAATGTCCATCAACAGAGGAATGCACCAAGAAGAAGTGGTCCATGTACACAATGGAATATTAGCCATGGAAAACATTGAAGCACTGCTCTTTGAGGCACCATAGATGAGCCTGGAGATAATCACAAAACATGAAGTAGGTCGGAAAGCAAAAGACCTATATCTTATATTATCACTTATGGCATTATCTAATAACTGACACAGATGAACATATTTCTAAAGAGAAAGACACTCACAGGCGTAGAACACAAACTATGCTCATCTAAAAGGAAAGGAGGGGGGAAATTGAGAAATGAAGATTAGTGTTACTATACATATTCAAATACATATTATATACATGTATCAAAAAGACCGAACATATAACAAGGGAGGTCGACGGAACAGTGTAATATTTTACATGGGAAGAGGATCTGTACATTAATAGACATACATAATGTCCAAATGAACCAGATTGTGTACACCTAGGACAAACAGTATTCTAAACTTTACCCAGATTAAAAAAATTTTAAAAACCAAGAAGAAGTAATGAGACATAAACTTATGGGGATTTCTCCTGGCAAATTCCATTCTAATTTACAACCTAGGACAATGACTTCCAGAAAGGCTCTGCTGCCCTAGAACCAGGACTGGGGAATGGAGAAATGCTACCTCCTTGTGGACGTTTCCCACAACAGCAGCTTTGAACCCACTGCAAAAGGTCACTAAATTTTCACCAACTTGCAGTTCTGTAAATTGCGCCTGGCCTCCAGAAAATTTCTGGGGTCAAAAATCGACCAAAAAATTCAGAAGAGGGCAACCTTCGAAGAAGACAATTTCAAGAGCTATATTGTACTCACGGTTTTTTTCTTTTAAGAGAAAAGAAAAAGGCGTAGGAATATGATGAATTTTAAAAATTTTCATGACATGCATACCCATATTACAAAACCCTATCAGCACACAGCAGTCAGAATGGCCATTAGGAAAAATGCTGCAAAAAATAAACGGTGAAGGGAGTGTGGAGAAATGCGTACCCTCGGCTGTAAGGGGGGGCATGTAAAGAGCCACTAACGAAAACACAACGTAGGTGCTTTGAAAAGGGAAACATTGAGCTACCAGTCCATCAATCACAACCACTGCTTGGCCTATCACCTGAGAAAATGAGAATCAAAAAGTCACAGGCTGGCAAACCAGTATGCCAGCAATATTTACCATAGCCAGCACTTGGAAGCAATGAAAATGTCCATCAACCGAGGAATGCACCAAGAAGAAGTGGTCCACGTACACAATGGGATATTACTCTAATAATAAATATAAATTAAATTTAAAAACAAAGAAAAGCAAGGAGACATCAACATTTGTGGGTTTATCCGGGCACATTGCACTCTAATTTATAACCGAAGAACACCACTGGCCGGTAGGTCTGTTTCCCTAGTACCAGCAAGGGGAACGTAGAAAGATTGCCGCTCTCTGGCCGTTACCTGCAAAAGCAGGTTTAAAGCCTGAGCTAATGGTCACTTCATATGAACAAGTACTGCAGGGCTGTAAATGAAACCTGCCCTCAAAATGTCTTGAGGGAGATCATGGCCAAAATATTTCAAATGGTGACACATACTTTAAGAAAACACTTTGAAGAAATAAGCTCTCATCACAGCTGGAAAAATAAAAAGGACATGTCTTACAGCTCAATTTCAACGCATTATGAGACACATGCAAATTCAACCACAAAGAGGTATCAGCTCACACCACTCAGAATAACCATCAGCAAAAACTACAAAGAATAAATGCTGAAGGTGCTGGGAAGAAATGCATACCCTCCGCTTTAAGTGGGACGTAACCTGGAAAGAGCCACTAAAGAGAACGGAATAGAGGTGCCTTTAAAAGGTAAACATTGAGCTACCATATGACCCAGCAGACCTATTCCTGGACCTATAACCTAAGAAGACAGAATTGGAAGGACACAGGTACGCAAATCTGCATTGCATAGTATAACAATCGCCAAGATATGGAAGTAACCAAAAAGTCCAACGACAGATGGGTGGACAAAGAAGAACTGCTCCATGTACAGATGGAATATGAGCTAGTGAAAAAATGAAACAATGCCATTTGCAGCACCATAGATGAGTCTAGAAGTAATCACGCAGCTTGGAGTAAGTGAGAAAGCGAAAGACACATATCCTATCCTATCACATATAGGTGTTACCGAAAAAATGATACAAACAAAGGTATTTCCACAGAGAAACACTATCATAGATTCATTTAAAAAACTTATGGTTCACCAAATGGAAAGGTGTGAGGATTGGATACATTACCGTATTGAGGTTAACAGAGAGATACAAACACATGTGAAATATATAATCACCAAAGACCTACGCTATACCAAGAGAAGACTACTCAACATTGTGTCGTAACAGACATGGGAAAAGGATCCGAAGAAAAATAGATATATGTATATGTGTGAAAGAACCACATCTTGCACACCTAGAACAAACAAAACATTGTAATCAAGTTTGCTGTGATAAAAAATAAAAATTAAGTTAAAAATACCAACAAGAAGTAATGAGACATAAACTTAAAGGGCTTTTTCCTCGCACATTCCATTCTAATTTACAACCTAGAACACCACTTCCACTAAGGCTCTGTTGCCCTAGTAACCAGATTTGGTAAAGGAGAAATGCTGCCGCCTTGTGGCCGATTCCCGCAACAGCAGCTTTTAACCCACAGCTAATGGTCACTTACCATTCACAAGGACTCAGGGCTGTAAAGGACACCTGCCCTCAAATTGTGCTGAAGTAGGGAATGGATAAAAAAAATTCAAAACAGGCAAAATGTTCACGAAGCTCGTATGAAGAGGTAAGTTTTACTCACTCTCTTTTTAAAGAAAGGAAAATGGATAAAAGCTCAACCTCAGGAAGTATTAGACTCATGCAATCTAATCTACAAAAAGTTTTCAACTCACACCCGTCGACTGACCGTTGGCAAAAAGTCTACAAACAATCAATGCTGAAGAGGTTTTAGAGAACTGTGTACCCTCTAGCTGCTGGTGAGATGTAAAAGGGTTAAACGCTAATAATGAGAACAGAAAGGAGCTGCGTTGAAAAGGAAAAATTGAGGTACCATTCAATCCAGCAGGCGCACCAATGGGCCTCTCACCTGAGAAGACCAGAATGAAGAAGACCCGGGCTGCAAAAGCTGCACTGCAGCCTTATTCACAATAGACAAGACAGTGAAGCAACCAAAATGTCCATCAACAGATGAAAGGAAAAAGAAGAAGCGGCCCATGTACACAATGAATACTAGCCATGGAAAACAATGAAACACTGCTCTTTGAGACACCATAGATGATCTTGGAGATAATCACAGAACATGAGGTAAGTCGGAAAGCAAAAGTCCTATATCCTATGATATCACTTATACGCGTTCTCTAGTAACTGACACAAATGAACATATTTCCACAGAGAAAGTCAATCACAGACTTATTAAAAAAAACTATGCTTATCTACAAGGAAAGGTGGGGGGGAATGGATAAATGAAGATTAGCGTTACCATATGTATACAAATACATATTATATACATATATCAAAAAGACCGACCATATAGCAAGGAAGGTTTACGGAACACTGTGTAATAATTTACACGGGAAGAGGATCTCTACATAAATAGGTATATAGAATATGTAGATGAACCAGAGTATGTACACCTTGGACAAGCAACATTCTAACCATTACCCCAATTGAAAAAATTAAAACAACCAACTAGGAGTAATGAGACATAAACTTATGGGGGGTTCTCCTGGCACATTCCATTCAAATTTACAACCTAGGCAAACGACTTCCAGAACGGCTCTGCTGCCCTAGTACCCAGATTTGGGAATGGAGAAATGCTGCATCCTTGTGGCCGTTTCCCACAGCAGCAGCTTTAAACCCACTGCAAAAGGTCACTAAATATTCACCAATTGCAGGTCTGTAAATGACACCTGCCCTCCAAAAGATACTGAGGTCGAAAATCGACCAAAAAACTCTAGAGTGCAACCTTCCAAAAAGAAAATTTGAAGAGGTATATTGTACTCACACCTTTTTTCTTTTTTCTTTTAACAGAAAAGGAAAAGGCGTGGAAAAAGGATGAATTGTAGGAATTTTTACAGACATGTAAACCCAAATTACAAAAACCTATCAGCTCACACCAGTCAGAATGGCCATCAACAAAAATGCGGCAAACGATAAACGCTGACGTGATTGTGGAGAAATGCGTACCCTCGATTCTAAGGGGGACGTGGTAAGAGCCACTAATGAAAGCACAATTGAGGTGCCTTGAAAAGGTAAACGTTGAGCTACCATACCAATCAATCAATCATACCCACTGCTGGGTCTATCACCTGAGAAAATGAAAATCAAAAATCGCAGGCTGGCAATCCTGCACTCCAGCAATATTTACCATAGGCAACACTTGGAAGCAACGAAAATGTCCATCAACAGAGGAATGCACCAAGAAGAAGTGGTCCATGTACACAATGGAATATTAGCCATGGAAAACATTGAAGCACTGCTCTTTGAGGCACCATAGATGAGCCTGGAGATAATCACAAAACATGAAGTAGGTCGGAAAGCAAAAGACCTATATCTTATATTATCACTTATGGCATTATCTAATAACTGACACAGATGAACATATTTCTAAAGAGAAAGACACTCACAGGCGTAGAACACAAACTATGCTCATCTAAAAGGAAAGGAGGGGGGAAATTGAGAAATGAAGATTAGTGTTACTATACATATTCAAATACATATTATATACATGTATCAAAAAGACCGAACATATAACAAGGGAGGTCGACGGAACAGTGTAATATTTTACATGGGAAGAGGATCTGTACATTAATAGACATACATAATGTCCAAATGAACCAGATTGTGTACACCTAGGACAAACAGTATTCTAAACTTTACCCAGATTAAAAAAATTTTAAAAACCAAGAAGAAGTAATGAGACATAAACTTATGGGGATTTCTCCTGGCAAATTCCATTCTAATTTACAACCTAGGACAATGACTTCCAGAAAGGCTCTGCTGCCCTAGAACCAGGACTGGGGAATGGAGAAATGCTACCTCCTTGTGGACGTTTCCCACAACAGCAGCTTTGAACCCACTGCAAAAGGTCACTAAATTTTCACCAACTTGCAGTTCTGTAAATTGCGCCTGGCCTCCAGAAAATTTCTGGGGTCAAAAATCGACCAAAAAATTCAGAAGAGGGCAACCTTCGAAGAAGACAATTTCAAGAGCTATATTGTACTCACGGTTTTTTTCTTTTAAGAGAAAAGAAAAAGGCGTAGGAATATGATGAATTTTAAAAATTTTCATGACATGCATACCCATATTACAAAACCCTATCAGCTCACAGCAGTCAGAATGGCCATTAGGAAAAATGCTGCAAAAAATAAACGGTGAAGGGAGTGTGGAGAAATGCGTACCCTCGGCTGTAAGGGGGGGCATGTAAAGAGCCACTAACGAAAACACAACGTAGGTGCTTTGAAAAGGGAAACATTGAGCTACCAGTCCATCAATCACAACCACTGCTTGGCCTATCACCTGAGAAAATGAGAATCAAAAAGTCACAGGCTGGCAAACCAGTATGCCAGCAATATTTACCATAGCCAGCACTTGGAAGCAATGAAAATGTCCATCAACCGAGGAATGCACCAAGAAGAAGTGGTCCACGTACACAATGGAATATTACTCTAATAATAAATATAAATTAAATTTAAAAACAAAGAAAAGCAAGGAGACATCAACATTTGTGGGTTTATCCGGGCACATTGCACTCTAATTTATAACCGAAGAACACCACTGGCCGGTAGGTCTGTTTCCCTAGTACCAGCAAGGGGAACGTAGAAAGATTGCCGCTCTCTGGCCGTTACCTGCAAAAGCAGGTTTAAAGCCTGAGCTAATGGTCACTTCACATGAACAAGTACTGCAGGGCTGTAAATGAAACCTGCCCTCAAAATGTCTTGAGGGAGATCATGGCCAAAATATTTCAAATGGTGACACATACTTTAAGAAAACACTTTGAAGAAATAAGCTCTCATCACAGCTGGAAAAATAAAAAGGACATGTCTTACAGCTCAATTTCAACGCATTATGAGACACATGCAAATTCAACCACAAAGAGGTATCAGCTCACACCACTCAGAATAACCATCAGCAAAAACTACAAAGAATAAATGCTGAAGGTGCTGGGAAGAAATGCATACCCTCCGCTTTAAGTGGGACGTAACCTGGAAAGAGCCACTAAAGAGAACGGAATAGAGGTGCCTTTAAAAGGTAAACATTGAGCTACCATATGACCCAGCAGACCTATTCCTGGACCTATAACCTAAGAAGACAGAATTGGAAGGACACAGGTACGCAAATCTGCATTGCATAGTATAACAATCGCCAAGATATGGAAGTAACCAAAAAGTCCAACGACAGATGGGTGGACAAAGAAGAACTGCTCCATGTACAGATGGAATATGAGCTAGTGAAAAAATGAAACAATGCCATTTGCAGCACCATAGATGAGTCTAGAAGTAATCACGCAGCTTGGAGTAAGTGAGAAAGCGAAAGACACATATCCTATCCTATCACATATAGGTGTTACCGAAAAAATGATACAAACAAAGGTATTTCCACAGAGAAACACTATCATAGATTCATTTAAAAAACTTATGGTTCACCAAATGGAAAGGTGTGAGGATTGGATACATTACCGTATTGAGGTTAACAGAGAGATACAAACACATGTGAAATATATAATCACCAAAGACCTACGCTATACCAAGAGAAGACTACTCAACATTGTGTCGTAACAGACATGGGAAAAGGATCCGAAGAAAAATAGATATATGTATATGTGTGAAAGAACCACATCTTGCACACCTAGAACAAACAAAACATTGTAATCAAGTTTGCTGTGATAAAAAATAAAAATTAAGTTAAAAATACCAACAAGAAGTAATGAGACATAAACTTAAAGGGCTTTTTCCTCGCACATTCCATTCTAATTTACAACCTAGAACACCACTTCCACTAAGGCTCTGTTGCCCTAGTAACCAGATTTGGTAAAGGAGAAATGCTGCCGCCTTGTGGCCGATTCCCGCAACAGCAGCTTTTAACCCACAGCTAATGGTCACTTACCATTCACAAGGACTCAGGGCTGTAAAGGACACCTGCCCTCAAATTGTGCTGAAGTAGGGAATGGATAAAAAAAATTCAAAACAGGCAAAATGTTCACGAAGCTCGTATGAAGAGGTAAGTTTTACTCACTCTCTTTTTAAAGAAAGGAAAATGGATAAAAGCTCAACCTCAGGAAGTATTAGACTCATGCAATCTAATCTACAAAAAGTTTTCAACTCACACCCGTCGACTGACCGTTGGCAAAAAGTCTACAAACAATCAATGCTGAAGAGGTTTTAGAGAACTGTGTACCCTCTAGCTGCTGGTGAGATGTAAAAGGGTTAAACGCTAATAATGAGAACAGAAAGGAGCTGCGTTGAAAAGGAAAAATTGAGGTACCATTCAATCCAGCAGGCGCACCAATGGGCCTCTCACCTGAGAAGACCAGAATGAAGAAGACCCGGGCTGCAAAAGCTGCACTGCAGCCTTATTCACAATAGACAAGACAGTGAAGCAACCAAAATGTCCATCAACAGATGAAAGGAAAAAGAAGAAGCGGCCCATGTACACAATGAATACTAGCCATGGAAAACAATGAAACACTGCTCTTTGAGACACCATAGATGATCTTGGAGATAATCACAGAACATGAGGTAAGTCGGAAAGCAAAAGTCCTATATCCTATGATATCACTTATACGCGTTCTCTAGTAACTGACACAAATGAACATATTTCCACAGAGAAAGTCAATCACAGACTTATTAAAAAAAACTATGCTTATCTACAAGGAAAGGTGGGGGGGAATGGATAAATGAAGATTAGCGTTACCATATGTATACAAATACATATTATATACATATATCAAAAAGACCGACCATATAGCAAGGAAGGTTTACGGAACACTGTGTAATAATTTACACGGGAAGAGGATCTCTACATAAATAGGTATATAGAATATGTAGATGAACCAGAGTATGTACACCTTGGACAAGCAACATTCTAACCATTACCCCAATTGAAAAAATTAAAACAACCAACTAGGAGTAATGAGACATAAACTTATGGGGGGTTCTCCTGGCACATTCCATTCAAATTTACAACCTAGGCAAACGACTTCCAGAACGGCTCTGCTGCCCTAGTACCCAGATTTGGGAATGGAGAAATGCTGCATCCTTGTGGCCGTTTCCCACAGCAGCAGCTTTAAACCCACTGCAAAAGGTCACTAAATATTCACCAATTGCAGGTCTGTAAATGACACCTGCCCTCCAAAAGATACTGAGGTCGAAAATCGACCAAAAAACTCTAGAGTGCAACCTTCCAAAAAGAAAATTTGAAGAGGTATATTGTACTCACACCTTTTTTCTTTTTTCTTTTAACAGAAAAGGAAAAGGCGTGGAAAAAGGATGAATTGTAGGAATTTTTACAGACATGTAAACCCAAATTACAAAAACCTATCAGCTCACACCAGTCAGAATGGCCATCAACAAAAATGCGGCAAACGATAAACGCTGACGTGATTGTGGAGAAATGCGTACCCTCGATTCTAAGGGGGACGTGGTAAGAGCCACTAATGAAAGCACAATTGAGGTGCCTTGAAAAGGTAAACGTTGAGCTACCATACCAATCAATCAATCATACCCACTGCTGGGTCTATCACCTGAGAAAATGAAAATCAAAAATCGCAGGCTGGCAATCCTGCACTCCAGCAATATTTACCATAGGCAACACTTGGAAGCAACGAAAATGTCCATCAACAGAGGAATGCACCAAGAAGAAGTGGTCCATGTACACAATGGAATATTAGCCATGGAAAACATTGAAGCACTGCTCTTTGAGGCACCATAGATGAGCCTGGAGATAATCACAAAACATGAAGTAGGTCGGAAAGCAAAAGACCTATATCTTATATTATCACTTATGGCATTATCTAATAACTGACACAGATGAACATATTTCTAAAGAGAAAGACACTCACAGGCGTAGAACACAAACTATGCTCATCTAAAAGGAAAGGAGGGGGGAAATTGAGAAATGAAGATTAGTGTTACTATACATATTCAAATACATATTATATACATGTATCAAAAAGACCGAACATATAACAAGGGAGGTCGACGGAACAGTGTAATATTTTACATGGGAAGAGGATCTGTACATTAATAGACATACATAATGTCCAAATGAACCAGATTGTGTACACCTAGGACAAACAGTATTCTAAACTTTACCCAGATTAAAAAAATTTTAAAAACCAAGAAGAAGTAATGAGACATAAACTTATGGGGATTTCTCCTGGCAAATTCCATTCTAATTTACAACCTAGGACAATGACTTCCAGAAAGGCTCTGCTGCCCTAGAACCAGGACTGGGGAATGGAGAAATGCTACCTCCTTGTGGACGTTTCCCACAACAGCAGCTTTGAACCCACTGCAAAAGGTCACTAAATTTTCACCAACTTGCAGTTCTGTAAATTGCGCCTGGCCTCCAGAAAATTTCTGGGGTCAAAAATCGACCAAAAAATTCAGAAGAGGGCAACCTTCGAAGAAGACAATTTCAAGAGCTATATTGTACTCACGGTTTTTTTCTTTTAAGAGAAAAGAAAAAGGCGTAGGAATATGATGAATTTTAAAAATTTTCATGACATGCATACCCATATTACAAAACCCTATCAGCTCACAGCAGTCAGAATGGCCATTAGGAAAAATGCTGCAAAAAATAAACGGTGAAGGGAGTGTGGAGAAATGCGTACCCTCGGCTGTAAGGGGGGGCATGTAAAGAGCCACTAACGAAAACACAACGTAGGTGCTTTGAAAAGGGAAACATTGAGCTACCAGTCCATCAATCACAACCACTGCTTGGCCTATCACCTGAGAAAATGAGAATCAAAAAGTCACAGGCTGGCAAACCAGTATGCCAGCAATATTTACCATAGCCAGCACTTGGAAGCAATGAAAATGTCCATCAACCGAGGAATGCACCAAGAAGAAGTGGTCCACGTACACAATGGAATATTACTCTAATAATAAATATAAATTAAATTTAAAAACAAAGAAAAGCAAGGAGACATCAACATTTGTGGGTTTATCCGGGCACATTGCACTCTAATTTATAACCGAAGAACACCACTGGCCGGTAGGTCTGTTTCCCTAGTACCAGCAAGGGGAACGTAGAAAGATTGCCGCTCTCTGGCCGTTACCTGCAAAAGCAGGTTTAAAGCCTGAGCTAATGGTCACTTCACATGAACAAGTACTGCAGGGCTGTAAATGAAACCTGCCCTCAAAATGTCTTGAGGGAGATCATGGCCAAAATATTTCAAATGGTGACACATACTTTAAGAAAACACTTTGAAGAAATAAGCTCTCATCACAGCTGGAAAAATAAAAAGGACATGTCTTACAGCTCAATTTCAACGCATTATGAGACACATGCAAATTCAACCACAAAGAGGTATCAGCTCACACCACTCAGAATAACCATCAGCAAAAACTACAAAGAATAAATGCTGAAGGTGCTGGGAAGAAATGCATACCCTCCGCTTTAAGTGGGACGTAACCTGGAAAGAGCCACTAAAGAGAACGGAATAGAGGTGCCTTTAAAAGGTAAACATTGAGCTACCATATGACCCAGCAGACCTATTCCTGGACCTATAACCTAAGAAGACAGAATTGGAAGGACACAGGTACGCAAATCTGCATTGCATAGTATAACAATCGCCAAGATATGGAAGTAACCAAAAAGTCCAACGACAGATGGGTGGACAAAGAAGAACTGCTCCATGTACAGATGGAATATGAGCTAGTGAAAAAATGAAACAATGCCATTTGCAGCACCATAGATGAGTCTAGAAGTAATCACGCAGCTTGGAGTAAGTGAGAAAGCGAAAGACACATATCCTATCCTATCACATATAGGTGTTACCGAAAAAATGATACAAACAAAGGTATTTCCACAGAGAAACACTATCATAGATTCATTTAAAAAACTTATGGTTCACCAAATGGAAAGGTGTGAGGATTGGATACATTACCGTATTGAGGTTAACAGAGAGATACAAACACATGTGAAATATATAATCACCAAAGACCTACGCTATACCAAGAGAAGACTACTCAACATTGTGTCGTAACAGACATGGGAAAAGGATCCGAAGAAAAATAGATATATGTATATGTGTGAAAGAACCACATCTTGCACACCTAGAACAAACAAAACATTGTAATCAAGTTTGCTGTGATAAAAAATAAAAATTAAGTTAAAAATACCAACAAGAAGTAATGAGACATAAACTTAAAGGGCTTTTTCCTCGCACATTCCATTCTAATTTACAACCTAGAACACCACTTCCACTAAGGCTCTGTTGCCCTAGTAACCAGATTTGGTAAAGGAGAAATGCTGCCGCCTTGTGGCCGATTCCCGCAACAGCAGCTTTTAACCCACAGCTAATGGTCACTTACCATTCACAAGGACTCAGGGCTGTAAAGGACACCTGCCCTCAAATTGTGCTGAAGTAGGGAATGGATAAAAAAAATTCAAAACAGGCAAAATGTTCACGAAGCTCGTATGAAGAGGTAAGTTTTACTCACTCTCTTTTTAAAGAAAGGAAAATGGATAAAAGCTCAACCTCAGGAAGTATTAGACTCATGCAATCTAATCTACAAAAAGTTTTCAACTCACACCCGTCGACTGACCGTTGGCAAAAAGTCTACAAACAATCAATGC
>NW_028122096.1:0-52639 GCF_965194805.1 Balaenoptera borealis | reverse complement strand
TCCCATATCTGGGTACTAGGGCAGCAGAGCCTTTCTGGAAGTCGTGTTCCTAGTTTGTAAATTACATTGGAATGTGCATGGAGAAAGCCCCATAAGTTTATGTCTCATTATTTCTTCTTGGTTTTAAATTTTTTTTAAATTGGGGTAAAGCTTAGAATATTGTTTGTCCTAGGTGTACACCATCTGGTTCGTTTGTACATTATATATGTCTATTCAAGTACAGATCCTCTTCCCATGTAAAATGTTACTGAGGGTTCCGCAGACCTCCCTTGCTATATGGTTGGTCTTTTTGAGATATGTATATAATATGTGTTTGTATACGTATAGTAACACTAATCTTAATTTATCCCTTCCCCCCACCTTTCCTTTTAGATGAGCATAGTTTGTTTTCTAAGTCTGTGAGTGTCTTTCTCTGTGGAAATATGTTCCTTTGTGTCAGTTATTAGATAACGCCTATAAGTGATATCATAGAATACAGGTCTTTTGCTTTCCGACGTACCTCATGTTTTGTGATTATCTCCAGACTCATTTGTGGTGCCTCAGAGAGCAGTGGTTCATTGTTTTCCATGGCTATTATTCCATTGTGTACATGGACCACTTCTTCTTTATCCATTTACCGGTTGTTGGACATTTGGATTGCTTCACTGTCTTGGCTATTGTGAATAAGGCTGCACTGCAACTTTTGCGGCCTGTGTCTTCTCGATTCTTGTCTTCTCAAGTGAGAGGTCCATTGGTGCGCCTGCTGGATTGAATGGTACCTCCATTTTTACTTTTAAACACAGCTCCTTTCTGTTCTCATTATTGGCTGTTACCCCTTTACGTCTCACCAGCAGGTAGAGGGTACACAGTTCCCTAAAACCCCTTCAGCATTTATTGTTTGTAGACTTTTTGCTCAAGGTCAGTCGACTGGTGTAAGTTGAAACTTTTTGTAGATTAGATTGCATGGGTCTAACACTCCCTGAGGTTGAGCTTTTATCCATTTTCCTTTTTTTTAAAAGAGCGTGAGTAAAACTTAACTCTTCCTACTCTCTTCTTGAAACATTTGCCTGTTTTGAATTGTTTTGTCCATTCCCTCCTTCAGCACAATTTTTTAGGGCAGGTGTCCTTTACAGCCCTGAGTCCTTGGGAATGTGAAGTGACCATTAGCTGTGAGTTTAAAGCTGTTCTTGCAGGAAACGGCCACAAGGTGGCAGCATTTCCCCTTTACCATATTTGGTTACTAGGGAAACAGAGCCTTAATGGAAGCGGTGTTCTAGGTTGTAAATTAGAATGGAATGTGCCAGGGAAAAGCCCTTTAAGTTTATGTCTCATTACTTCTTGTTCATATTTGTAGTTTACTTTTTATTTTTTTATCCCAGTAAATATGATTACAATGGTTTGTTTGTTCTAGGTGTGCAAGATGTGGTTCTTTCACACATATACATGTATCTATTCTTCCTCGCATCCTTTTCCCATGTAGGTTATGACACAATGTTGAGTAGTCTTCTCCTGGTCTTCCGTACGTCTTTGGTGGTTATATATTTCACATGGTTTGTATATCTCTGTTAACCCCAATGTGGCAATGTATCCAATCCTCATCCCTTTCTATTTGGTGAACCATAAGTTTTTTAATGAATCTGTGATTGCCTTTCTCTGTGGAAATATCTTCATTGGTATCAATTTTTAAGTAACTCTTAAAAGTGATATGATAGGATATGTGCCTTTTGCTTTCTCACTTACTACACGTGGCGTGATTACGTCTAGACTCATCTATGGTGCTTCAAATAGCATTGTTTCATTTTTTTCACTAGCGAATATTCCATCTGTACATGGAGGAGTTCTTCTTTGTCCATCCATCTGTTGGTGGACTTTTTGGTTACTTCCATGTCTTGGCTATTGTAATGGTGTGCAATGCAGATTTGCCTGCCTGTGTCTTTCCAATTCTCTCTTCTTAGGTTATACGTCGAGGAGTGGGCCTGCTGGATCATATGGTAGCTCAATGTTTACCTTTTTAAGGCACCTCCATTCTGTTCTCATTCGTGGCCCTTTCCAAGTTACGTCCCCTTTGATGTTGAGGGTATGCATTTCTCCACAACACCTTCAGCATTTATTGTTTGTAGTTTTCTTGCTGATGGTTATTCTGACAAGTGTGAGCTGATACCTCTCTGTGGTTGAATTCGAATGTGCCACATAATCTGTTGAAATTGAGCTTTAAGGCATGTCCTTTTCTATTTTTCAAGCTGTGATTACCCCTTAGTTCTTCAAAGTGTTCTCTTTAAGTATGTGTCACAGTTTGAAATGTTTTGGCCTTTACCTCCCTCAAGCCATTTTGAGGGCCTGTTTCATTTACAGTTCTGCAGTACTTGTTCCTATGAAGTGACCATTAGCACAGGCTTTAAAGCTGCTTTTGCAGGTAACTGCCAGAGGGCGGCAGCCTTTCTATGTCCCCCACCCTGGTAACTAGGGAAAAGCCCTTGCGGCCTGTGGTGTTTCTCGGTTATAAATTAGAGTGGAGTGTGCCCGGACAAACCCACACAAGCTGATGTCTCCTTACTTTTGTTGGATTTTTACATTTAATTTTTATTTTTTATTGGAGTAATTTTCCACTGTGTACGTGGACCACTTCTACTTTGTGCATTCCTCGGTTGATGGACATGTTCAATGCTTCCAAGTGTTGGCTATGGTAAATATTGTTGGAGTGCAGGATTGCCAGGCTGTGACTTTTCGATTCTCATTTTCTCAGGTGATAGGCCCAGCAGTGGGTGTGATTGATTGACTGGTAGCACCGTGTTTCCCTTTGCAAAGCACCTTCTTTGTGTTTTCATTAGTGGCTCTTACCACGTCCCCCTTAGAATCGAGGGTACGCATTTCTCCACAATCGCTTCAGCATTTATTGTTTGCAGCATTTATGCTAATGGCCCTTCTGGCTGCTGTGAGCTGATAGGTTTTTGTAATTTGGGTTTGCATGTCTTTGAAAATTCGTAAAACTCATCATTTTTCTCCACCGTTTTCTTTTCTGTTAAAAAAAAGGAAACAATTGGGAGTACAATAGAACTCTTGAAATTGTGTTCTTGGAAGGTTGCCCTCTTTTGAAATTTTTGGTCGATTTTCCACCCCAGAATTTTTTTAGAAAGCAGGTGTCTTTTACCGAACTGCAAGTTTGGTGAATATTTAGTGACCTTTAGCAATGGGTTTAAAGCTGCTGTTGGAGGAAGTGGCCTCAAGCAGGAAGCTTATCTCCATTCCCATATCTGGGTACTAGGGCAGCAGAGCCTTTCTGGAAGTCGTGTTCCTAGTTTGTAAATTACATTGGAATGTGCATGGAGAAAGCCCCATAAGTTTATGTCTCATTATTTCTTCTTGGTTTTAAATTTTTTTTAAATTGGGGTAAAGCTTAGAATATTGTTTGTCCTAGGTGTACACCATCTGGTTCGTTTGTACATTATATATGTCTATTCAAGTACAGATCCTCTTCCCATGTAAAATGTTACTGAGGGTTCCGCAGACCTCCCTTGCTATATGGTTGGTCTTTTTGAGATATGTATATAATATGTGTTTGTATACGTATAGTAACACTAATCTTAATTTATCCATTCCCCCCACCTTTCCTTTTAGATGAGCATAGTTTGTTTTCTAAGTCTGTGAGTGTCTTTCTCTGTGGAAATATGTTCCTTTGTGTCAGTTATTAGATAACGCCTATAAGTGATATCATAGAATACAGGTCTTTTGCTTTCCGACGTACCTCATGTTTTGTGATTATCTCCAGACTCATTTGTGGTGCCTCAGAGAGCAGTGGTTCATTGTTTTCCATGGCTATTATTCCATTGTGTACATGGACCACTTCTTCTTTATCCATTTACCGGTTGTTGGACATTTTGATTGCTTCACTGTCTTGGCTATTGTGAATAAGGCTGCACTGCAACTTTTGCGGCCTGTGTCTTCTCGATTCTTGTCTTCTCAAGTGAGAGGTCCATTGGTGCGCCTGCTGGATTGAATGGTACCTCCATTTTTACTTTTAAACACAGCTCCTTTCTGTTCTCATTATTGGCTGTTACCCCTTTACGTCTCACCAGCAGGTAGAGGGTACACAGTTCCCTAAAACCCCTTCAGCATTTATTGTTTGTAGACTTTTTGCTCAAGGTCAGTCGACTGGTGTAAGTTGAAACTTTTTGTAGATTAGATTGCATGGGTCTAACACTCCCTGAGGTTGAGCTTTTATCCATTTTCCTTTTTTTTAAAAGAGCGTGAGTAAAACTTAACTCTTCCTACTCTCTTCTTGAAACATTTGCCTGTTTTGAATTGTTTTGTCCATTCCCTCCTTCAGCACAATTTTTTAGGGCAGGTGTCCTTTACAGCCCTGAGTCCTTGGGAATGTGAAGTGACCATTAGCTGTGAGTTTAAAGCTGTTCTTGCAGGAAACGGCCACAAGGTGGCAGCATTTCCCCTTTACCATATTTGGTTACTAGGGAAACAGAGCCTTAATGGAAGTGGTGTTCTAGGTTGTAAATTAGAATGGAATGTGCCAGGGAAAAGCCCTTTAAGTTTATGTCTCATTACTTCTTGTTCATATTTGTAGTTTACTTTTTATTTTTTTATCCCAGTAAATATGATTACAATGGTTTGTTTGTTCTAGGTGTGCAAGATGTGGTTCTTTCACACATATACATGTATCTATTCTTCCTCGCATCCTTTTCCCATGTAGGTTATGACACAATGTTGAGTAGTCTTCTCCTGGTCTTCCGTACGTCTTTGGTGGTTATATATTTCACATGGTTTGTATATCTCTGTTAACCCCAATGTGGCAATGTATCCAATCCTCATCCCTTTCTCTTTGGTGAACCATAAGTTTTTTAATGAATCTGTGATTGCCTTTCTCTGTGGAAATATCTTCATTGGTATCAATTTTTAAGTAACTCTTAAAAGTGATATGATAGGATATGTGCCTTTTGCTTTCTCACTTACTACACGTGGCGTGATTACGTCTAGACTCATCTATGGTGCTTCAAATAGCATTGTTTCATTTTTTTCACTAGCGAATATTCCATCTGTACATGGAGGAGTTCTTCTTTGTCCATCCATCTGTTGCTGGACTTTTTGGTTACTTCCATATCTTGGCTATTGTAATGGTGTGCAATGCAGATTTGCCTGCCTGTGTCTTTCCAATTCTCTCTTCTTAGGTTATACGTCGAGGAGTGGGCCTGCTGGATCATATGGTAGCTCAATGTTTACCTTTTTAAGGCACCTCCATTCTGTTCTCATTCGTGGCCCTTTCCAAGTTACGTCCCCTTTGATGTTGAGGGTATGCATTTCTCCACAACACCTTCAGCATTTATTGTTTGTAGTTTTCTTGCTGATGGTTATTCTGACAAGTGTGAGCTGATACCTCTCTGTGGTTGAATTCGAATGTGCCACATAATCTGTTGAAATTGAGCTTTAAGGCATGTCCTTTTCTATTTTTCAAGCTGTGATTACCCCTTAGTTCTTCAAAGTGTTCTCTTTAAGTATGTGTCACAGTTTGAAATGTTTTGGCCTTTACCTCCCTCAAGCCATTTTGAGGGCCTGTTTCATTTACAGTTCTGCAGTACTTGTTCCTATGAAGTGACCATTAGCACAGGCTTTAAAGCTGCTTTTGCAGGTAACTGCCAGAGGGCGGCAGCCTTTCTATGTCCCCCACCCTGGTAACTAGGGAAAAGCCCTTGCGGCCTGTGGTGTTTCTCGGTTATAAATTAGAGTGGAGTGTGCCCGGACAAACCCACACAAGCTGATGTCTCCTTACTTTTGTTGGATTTTTACATTTAATTTTTATTTTTTATTGGAGTAATTTTCCACTGTGTACGTGGACCACTTCTACTTTGTGCATTCCTCGGTTGATGGACATGTTCAATGCTTCCAAGTGTTGGCTATGGTAAATATTGTTGGAGTGCAGGATTGCCAGGCTGTGACTTTTCGATTCTCATTTTCTCAGGTGATAGGCCCAGCAGTGGGTGTGATTGATTGACTGGTAGCACCGTGTTTCCCTTTGCAAAGCACCTTCTTTGTGTTTTCATTAGTGGCTCTTACCACGTCCCCCTTAGAATCGAGGGTACGCATTTCTCCACAATCGCTTCAGCATTTATTGTTTGCAGCATTTATGCTAATGGCCCTTCTGGCTGCTGTGAGCTGATAGGTTTTTGTAATTTGGGTTTGCATGTCTTTGAAAATTCGTAAAACTCATCATTTTTCTCCACCGTTTTCTTTTCTGTTAAAAAAAAGGAAACAATTGGGAGTACAATAGAACTCTTGAAATTGTGTTCTTGGAAGGTTGCCCTCTTTTGAAATTTTTGGTCGATTTTCCACCCCAGAATTTTTTTAGAAAGCAGGTGTCTTTTACCGAACTGCAAGTTTGGTGAATATTTAGTGACCTTTAGCAATGGGTTTAAAGCTGCTGTTGGAGGAAGTGGCCTCAAGCAGGAAGCTTATCTCCATTCCCATATCTGGGTACTAGGGCAGCAGAGCCTTTCTGGAAGTCGTGTTCCTAGTTTGTAAATTACATTGGAATGTGCATGGAGAAAGCCCCATAAGTTTATGTCTCATTATTTCTTCTTGGTTTTAAATTTTTTTTAAATTGGGGTAAAGCTTAGAATATTGTTTGTCCTAGGTGTACACCATCTGGTTCGTTTGTACATTATATATGTCTATTCAAGTACAGATCCTCTTCCCATGTAAAATGTTACTGAGGGTTCCGCAGACCTCCCTTGCTATATGGTTGGTCTTTTTGAGATATGTATATAATATGTGTTTGTATACGTATAGTAACACTAATCTTAATTTATACATTCCCCCCACCTTTCCTTTTAGATGAGCATAGTTTGTTTTCTAAGTCTGTGAGTGTCTTTCTCTGTGGAAATATGTTCCTTTGTGTCAGTTATTAGATAACGCCTATAAGTGATATCATAGAATACAGGTCTTTTGCTTTCCGACGTACCTCATGTTTTGTGATTATCTCCAGACTCATTTGTGGTGCCTCAGAGAGCAGTGGTTCATTGTTTTCCATGGCTATTATTCCATTGTGTACATGGACCACTTCTTCTTTATCCATTTACCGGTTGTTGGACATTTGGATTGCTTCACTGTCTTGGCTATTGTGAATAAGGCTGCACTGCAACTTTTGCGGCCTGTGTCTTCTCGATTCTTGTCTTCTCAAGTGAGAGGTCCATTGGTGCGCCTGCTGGATTGAATGGTACCTCCATTTTTACTTTTAAACACAGCTCCTTTCTGTTCTCATTATTGGCTGTTACCCCTTTACGTCTCACCAGCAGGTAGAGGGTACACAGTTCCCTAAAACCCCTTCAGCATTTATTGTTTGTAGACTTTTTGCTCAAGGTCAGTCGACTGGTGTAAGTTGAAACTTTTTGTAGATTAGATTGCATGGGTCTAACACTCCCTGAGGTTGAGCTTTTATCCATTTTCCTTTTTTTTAAAAGAGCGTGAGTAAAACTTAACTCTTCCTACTCTCTTCTTGAAACATTTGCCTGTTTTGAATTGTTTTGTCCATTCCCTCCTTCAGCACAATTTTTTAGGGCAGGTGTCCTTTACAGCCCTGAGTCCTTGGGAATGTGAAGTGACCATTAGCTGTGAGTTTAAAGCTGTTCTTGCAGGAAACGGCCACAAGGTGGCAGCATTTCCCCTTTACCATATTTGGTTACTAGGGAAACAGAGCCTTAATGGAAGTGGTGTTCTAGGTTGTAAATTAGAATGGAATGTGCCAGGGAAAAGCCCTTTAAGTTTATGTCTCATTACTTCTTGTTCATATTTGTAGTTTACTTTTTATTTTTTTATCCCAGTAAATATGATTACAATGGTTTGTTTGTTCTAGGTGTGCAAGATGTGGTTCTTTCACACATATACATGTATCTATTCTTCCTCGCATCCTTTTCCCATGTAGGTTATGACACAATGTTGAGTAGTCTTCTCCTGGTCTTCCGTACGTCTTTGGTGGTTATATATTTCACATGGTTTGTATATCTCTGTTAACCCCAATGTGGCAATGTATCCAATCCTCATCCCTTTCTCTTTGGTGAACCATAAGTTTTTTAATGAATCTGTGATTGCCTTTCTCTGTGGAAATATCTTCATTGGTATCAATTTTTAAGTAACTCTTAAAAGTGATATGATAGGATATGTGCCTTTTGCTTTCTCACTTACTACACGTGGCGTGATTACGTCTAGACTCATCTATGGTGCTTCAAATAGCATTGTTTCATTTTTTTCACTAGCGAATATTCCATCTGTACATGGAGGAGTTCTTCTTTGTCCATCCATCTGTTGCTGGACTTTTTGGTTACTTCCATATCTTGGCTATTGTAATGGTGTGCAATGCAGATTTGCCTGCCTGTGTCTTTCCAATTCTCTCTTCTTAGGTTATACGTCGAGGAGTGGGCCTGCTGGATCATATGGTAGCTCAATGTTTACCTTTTTAAGGCACCTCCATTCTGTTCTCATTCGTGGCCCTTTCCAAGTTACGTCCCCTTTGATGTTGAGGGTATGCATTTCTCCACAACACCTTCAGCATTTATTGTTTGTAGTTTTCTTGCTGATGGTTATTCTGACAAGTGTGAGCTGATACCTCTCTGTGGTTGAATTCGAATGTGCCACATAATCTGTTGAAATTGAGCTTTAAGGCATGTCCTTTTCTATTTTTCAAGCTGTGATTACCCCTTAGTTCTTCAAAGTGTTCTCTTTAAGTATGTGTCACATTTTGAAATGTTTTGGCCTTTACCTCCCTCAAGCCATTTTGAGGGCCTGTTTCATTTACAGTTCTGCAGTACTTGTTCCTATGAAGTGACCATTAGCACAGGCTTTAAAGCTGCTTTTGCAGGTAACTGCCAGAGGGCGGCAGCCTTTCTATGTCCCCCACCCTGGTAACTAGGGAAAAGCCCTTGCGGCCTGTGGTGTTTCTCGGTTATAAATTAGAGTGGAGTGTGCCCGGACAAACCCACACAAGCTGATGTCTCCTTACTTTTGTTGGATTTTTACATTTAATTTTTATTTTTTATTGGAGTAATTTTCCACTGTGTACGTGGACCACTTCTACTTTGTGCATTCCTCGGTTGATGGACATGTTCAATGCTTCCAAGTGTTGGCTATGGTAAATATTGTTGGAGTGCAGGATTGCCAGGCTGTGACTTTTCGATTCTCATTTTCTCAGGTGATAGGCCCAGCAGTGGGTGTGATTGATTGACTGGTAGCACCGTGTTTCCCTTTGCAAAGCACCTTCTTTGTGTTTTCATTAGTGGCTCTTACCACGTCCCCCTTAGAATCGAGGGTACGCATTTCTCCACAATCGCTTCAGCATTTATTGTTTGCAGCATTTATGCTAATGGCCCTTCTGGCTGCTGTGAGCTGATAGGTTTTTGTAATTTGGGTTTGCATGTCTTTGAAAATTCGTAAAACTCATCATTTTTCTCCACCGTTTTCTTTTCTGTTAAAAAAAAGGAAACAATTGGGAGTACAATAGAACTCTTGAAATTGTGTTCTTGGAAGGTTGCCCTCTTTTGAAATTTTTGGTCGATTTTCCACCGCAGAATTTTTTTAGAAAGCAGGTGTCTTTTACCGAACTGCAAGTTTGGTGAATATTTAGTGACCTTTAGCAATGGGTTTAAAGCTGCTGTTGGAGGAAGTGGCCTCAAGCAGGAAGCTTATCTCCATTCCCATATCTGGGTACTAGGGCAGCAGAGCCTTTCTGGAAGTCGTGTTCCTAGTTTGTAAATTACATTGGAATGTGCATGGAGAAAGCCCCATAAGTTTATGTCTCATTATTTCTTCTTGGTTTTAAATTTTTTTTAAATTGGGGTAAAGCTTAGAATATTGTTTGTCCTAGGTGTACACCATCTGGTTCGTTTGTACATTATATATGTCTATTCAAGTACAGATCCTCTTCCCATGTAAAATGTTACTGAGGGTTCCGCAGACCTCCCTTGCTATATGGTTGGTCTTTTTGAGATATGTATATAATATGTGTTTGTATACGTATAGTAACACTAATCTTAATTTATCCATTCCCCCCACCTTTCCTTTTAGATGAGCATAGTTTGTTTTCTAAGTCTGTGAGTGTCTTTCTCTGTGGAAATATGTTCCTTTGTGTCAGTTATTAGATAACGCCTATAAGTGATATCATAGAATACAGGTCTTTTGCTTTCCGACGTACCTCATGTTTTGTGATTATCTCCAGACTCATTTGTGGTGCCTCAGAGAGCAGTGGTTCATTGTTTTCCATGGCTATTATTCCATTGTGTACATGGACCACTTCTTCTTTATCCATTTACCGGTTGTTGGACATTTTGATTGCTTCACTGTCTTGGCTATTGTGAATAAGGCTGCACTGCAACTTTTGCGGCCTGTGTCTTCTCGATTCTTGTCTTCTCAAGTGAGAGGTCCATTGGTGCGCCTGCTGGATTGAATGGTACCTCCATTTTTACTTTTAAACACAGCTCCTTTCTGTTCTCATTATTGGCTGTTACCCCTTTACGTCTCACCAGCAGGTAGAGGGTACACAGTTCCCTAAAACCCCTTCAGCATTTATTGTTTGTAGACTTTTTGCTCAAGGTCAGTCGACTGGTGTAAGTTGAAACTTTTTGTAGATTAGATTGCATGGGTCTAACACTCCCTGAGGTTGAGCTTTTATCCATTTTCCTTTTTTTTAAAAGAGCGTGAGTAAAACTTAACTCTTCCTACTCTCTTCTTGAAACATTTGCCTGTTTTGAATTGTTTTGTCCATTCCCTCCTTCAGCACAATTTTTTAGGGCAGGTGTCCTTTACAGCCCTGAGTCCTTGGGAATGTGAAGTGACCATTAGCTGTGAGTTTAAAGCTGTTCTTGCAGGAAACGGCCACAAGGTGGCAGCATTTCCCCTTTACCATATTTGGTTACTAGGGAAACAGAGCCTTAATGGAAGTGGTGTTCTAGGTTGTAAATTAGAATGGAATGTGCCAGGGAAAAGCCCTTTAAGTTTATGTCTCATTACTTCTTGTTCATATTTGTAGTTTACTTTTTATTTTTTTATCCCAGTAAATATGATTACAATGGTTTGTTTGTTCTAGGTGTGCAAGATGTGGTTCTTTCACACATATACATGTATCTATTCTTCCTCGCATCCTTTTCCCATGTAGGTTATGACACAATGTTGAGTAGTCTTCTCCTGGTCTTCCGTACGTCTTTGGTGGTTATATATTTCACATGGTTTGTATATCTCTGTTAACCCCAATGTGGCAATGTATCCAATCCTCATCCCTTTCTCTTTGGTGAACCATAAGTTTTTTAATGAATCTGTGATTGCCTTTCTCTGTGGAAATATCTTCATTGGTATCAATTTTTAAGTAACTCTTAAAAGTGATATGATAGGATATGTGCCTTTTGCTTTCTCACTTACTACACGTGGCGTGATTACGTCTAGACTCATCTATGGTGCTTCAAATAGCATTGTTTCATTTTTTTCACTAGCGAATATTCCATCTGTACATGGAGGAGTTCTTCTTTGTCCATCCATCTGTTGCTGGACTTTTTGGTTACTTCCATATCTTGGCTATTGTAATGGTGTGCAATGCAGATTTGCCTGCCTGTGTCTTTCCAATTCTCTCTTCTTAGGTTATACGTCGAGGAGTGGGCCTGCTGGATCATATGGTAGCTCAATGTTTACCTTTTTAAGGCACCTCCATTCTGTTCTCATTCGTGGCCCTTTCCAAGTTACGTCCCCTTTGATGTTGAGGGTATGCATTTCTCCACAACACCTTCAGCATTTATTGTTTGTAGTTTTCTTGCTGATGGTTATTCTGACAAGTGTGAGCTGATACCTCTCTGTGGTTGAATTCGAATGTGCCACATAATCTGTTGAAATTGAGCTTTAAGGCATGTCCTTTTCTATTTTTCAAGCTGTGATTACCCCTTAGTTCTTCAAAGTGTTCTCTTTAAGTATGTGTCACAGTTTGAAATGTTTTGGCCTTTACCTCCCTCAAGCCATTTTGAGGGCCTGTTTCATTTACAGTTCTGCAGTACTTGTTCCTATGAAGTGACCATTAGCACAGGCTTTAAAGCTGCTTTTGCAGGTAACTGCCAGAGGGCGGCAGCCTTTCTATGTCCCCCACCCTGGTAACTAGGGAAAAGCCCTTGCGGCCTGTGGTGTTTCTCGGTTATAAATTAGAGTGGAGTGTGCCCGGACAAACCCACACAAGCTGATGTCTCCTTACTTTTGTTGGATTTTTACATTTAATTTTTATTTTTTATTGGAGTAATTTTCCACTGTGTACGTGGACCACTTCTACTTTGTGCATTCCTCGGTTGATGGACATGTTCAATGCTTCCAAGTGTTGGCTATGGTAAATATTGTTGGAGTGCAGGATTGCCAGGCTGTGACTTTTCGATTCTCATTTTCTCAGGTGATAGGCCCAGCAGTGGGTGTGATTGATTGACTGGTAGCACCGTGTTTCCCTTTGCAAAGCACCTTCTTTGTGTTTTCATTAGTGGCTCTTACCACGTCCCCCTTAGAATCGAGGGTACGCATTTCTCCACAATCGCTTCAGCATTTATTGTTTGCAGCATTTATGCTAATGGCCCTTCTGGCTGCTGTGAGCTGATAGGTTTTTGTAATTTGGGTTTGCATGTCTTTGAAAATTCGTAAAACTCATCATTTTTCTCCACCGTTTTCTTTTCTGTTAAAAAAAAGGAAACAATTGGGAGTACAATAGAACTCTTGAAATTGTGTTCTTGGAAGGTTGCCCTCTTTTGAAATTTTTGGTCGATTTTCCACCCCAGAATTTTTTTAGAAAGCAGGTGTCTTTTACCGAACTGCAAGTTTGGTGAATATTTAGTGACCTTTAGCAATGGGTTTAAAGCTGCTGTTGGAGGAAGTGGCCTCAAGCAGGAAGCTTATCTCCATTCCCATATCTGGGTACTAGGGCAGCAGAGCCTTTCTGGAAGTCGTGTTCCTAGTTTGTAAATTACATTGGAATGTGCATGGAGAAAGCCCCATAAGTTTATGTCTCATTATTTCTTCTTGGTTTTAAATTTTTTTTAAATTGGGGTAAAGCTTAGAATATTGTTTGTCCTAGGTGTACACCATCTGGTTCGTTTGTACATTATATATGTCTATTCAAGTACAGATCCTCTTCCCATGTAAAATGTTACTGAGGGTTCCGCAGACCTCCCTTGCTATATGGTTGGTCTTTTTGAGATATGTATATAATATGTGTTTGTATACGTATAGTAACACTAATCTTAATTTATCCCTTCCCCCCACCTTTCCTTTTAGATGAGCATAGTTTGTTTTCTAAGTCTGTGAGTGTCTTTCTCTGTGGAAATATGTTCCTTTGTGTCAGTTATTAGATAACGCCTATAAGTGATATCATAGAATACAGGTCTTTTGCTTTCCGACGTACCTCATGTTTTGTGATTATCTCCAGACTCATTTGTGGTGCCTCAGAGAGCAGTGGTTCATTGTTTTCCATGGCTATTATTCCATTGTGTACATGGACCACTTCTTCTTTATCCATTTACCGGTTGTTGGACATTTGGATTGCTTCACTGTCTTGGCTATTGTGAATAAGGCTGCACTGCAACTTTTGCGGCCTGTGTCTTCTCGATTCTTGTCTTCTCAAGTGAGAGGTCCATTGGTGCGCCTGCTGGATTGAATGGTACCTCCATTTTTACTTTTAAACACAGCTCCTTTCTGTTCTCATTATTGGCTGTTACCCCTTTACGTCTCACCAGCAGGTAGAGGGTACACAGTTCCCTAAAACCCCTTCAGCATTTATTGTTTGTAGACTTTTTGCTCAAGGTCAGTCGACTGGTGTAAGTTGAAACTTTTTGTAGATTAGATTGCATGGGTCTAACACTCCCTGAGGTTGAGCTTTTATCCATTTTCCTTTTTTTTAAAAGAGCGTGAGTAAAACTTAACTCTTCCTACTCGCTTCTTGAAACATTTGCCTGTTTTGAATTGTTTTGTCCATTCCCTCCTTCAGCACAATTTTTTAGGGCAGGTGTCCTTTACAGCCCTGAGTCCTTGGGAATGTGAAGTGACCATTAGCTGTGAGTTTAAAGCTGTTCTTGCAGGAAACGGCCACAAGGTGGCAGCATTTCCCCTTTACCATATTTGGTTACTAGGGAAACAGAGCCTTAATGGAAGTGGTGTTCTAGGTTGTAAATTAGAATGGAATGTGCCAGGGAAAAGCCCTTTAAGTTTATGTCTCATTACTTCTTGTTCATATTTGTAGTTTACTTTTTATTTTTTTATCCCAGTAAATATGATTACAATGGTTTGTTTGTTCTAGGTGTGCAAGATGTGGTTCTTTCACACATATACATGTATCTATTCTTCCTCGCATCCTTTTCCCATGTAGGTTATGACACAATGTTGAGTAGTCTTCTCCTGGTCTTCCGTACGTCTTTGGTGGTTATATATTTCACATGGTTTGTATATCTCTGTTAACCCCAATGTGGCAATGTATCCAATCCTCATCCCTTTCTATTTGGTGAACCATAAGTTTTTTAATGAATCTGTGATTGCCTTTCTCTGTGGAAATATCTTCATTGGTATCAATTTTTAAGTAACTCTTAAAAGTGATATGATAGGATATGTGCCTTTTGCTTTCTCACTTACTACACGTGGCGTGATTACGTCTAGACTCATCTATGGTGCTTCAAATAGCATTGTTTCATTTTTTTCACTAGCGAATATTCCATCTGTACATGGAGGAGTTCTTCTTTGTCCATCCATCTGTTGCTGGACTTTTTGGTTACTTCCATATCTTGGCTATTGTAATGGTGTGCAATGCAGATTTGCCTGCCTGTGTCTTTCCAATTCTCTCTTCTTAGGTTATACGTCGAGGAGTGGGCCTGCTGGATCATATGGTAGCTCAATGTTTACCTTTTTAAGGCACCTCCATTCTGTTCTCATTCGTGGCCCTTTCCAAGTTACGTCCCCTTTGATGTTGAGGGTATGCATTTCTCCACAACACCTTCAGCATTTATTGTTTGTAGTTTTCTTGCTGATGGTTATTCTGACAAGTGTGAGCTGATACCTCTCTGTGGTTGAATTCGAATGTGCCACATAATCTGTTGAAATTGAGCTTTAAGGCATGTCCTTTTCTATTTTTCAAGCTGTGATTACCCCTTAGTTCTTCAAAGTGTTCTCTTTAAGTATGTGTCACAGTTTGAAATGTTTTGGCCTTTACCTCCCTCAAGCCATTTTGAGGGCCTGTTTCATTTACAGTTCTGCAGTACTTGTTCCTATGAAGTGACCATTAGCACAGGCTTTAAAGCTGCTTTTGCAGGTAACTGCCAGAGGGCGGCAGCCTTTCTATGTCCCCCACCCTGGTAACTAGGGAAAAGCCCTTGCGGCCTGTGGTGTTTCTCGGTTATAAATTAGAGTGGAGTGTGCCCGGACAAACCCACACAAGCTGATGTCTCCTTACTTTTGTTGGATTTTTACATTTAATTTTTATTTTTTATTGGAGTAATTTTCCACTGTGTACGTGGACCACTTCTACTTTGTGCATTCCTCGGTTGATGGACATGTTCAATGCTTCCAAGTGTTGGCTATGGTAAATATTGTTGGAGTGCAGGATTGCCAGGCTGTGACTTTTCGATTCTCATTTTCTCAGGTGATAGGCCCAGCAGTGGGTGTGATTGATTGACTGGTAGCACCGTGTTTCCCTTTGCAAAGCACCTTCTTTGTGTTTTCATTAGTGGCTCTTACCACGTCCCCCTTAGAATCGAGGGTACGCATTTCTCCACAATCGCTTCAGCATTTATTGTTTGCAGCATTTATGCTAATGGCCCTTCTGGCTGCTGTGAGCTGATAGGTTTTTGTAATTTGGGTTTGCATGTCTTTGAAAATTCGTAAAACTCATCATTTTTCTCCACCGTTTTCTTTTCTGTTAAAAAAAAGGAAACAATTGGGAGTACAATAGAACTCTTGAAATTGTGTTCTTGGAAGGTTGCCCTCTTTTGAAATTTTTGGTCGATTTTCCACCCCAGAATTTTTTTAGAAAGCAGGTGTCTTTTACCGAACTGCAAGTTTGGTGAATATTTAGTGACCTTTAGCAATGGGTTTAAAGCTGCTGTTGGAGGAAGTGGCCTCAAGCAGGAAGCTTATCTCCATTCCCATATCTGGGTACTAGGGCAGCAGAGCCTTTCTGGAAGTCGTGTTCCTAGTTTGTAAATTACATTGGAATGTGCATGGAGAAAGCCCCATAAGTTTATGTCTCATTATTTCTTCTTGGTTTTAAATTTTTTTTAAATTGGGGTAAAGCTTAGAATATTGTTTGTCCTAGGTGTACACCATCTGGTTCGTTTGTACATTATATATGTCTATTCAAGTACAGATCCTCTTCCCATGTAAAATGTTACTGAGGGTTCCGCAGACCTCCCTTGCTATATGGTTGGTCTTTTTGAGATATGTATATAATATGTGTTTGTATACGTATAGTAACACTAATCTTAATTTATCCATTCCCCCCACCTTTCCTTTTAGATGAGCATAGTTTGTTTTCTAAGTCTGTGAGTGTCTTTCTCTGTGGAAATATGTTCCTTTGTGTCAGTTATTAGATAACGCCTATAAGTGATATCATAGAATACAGGTCTTTTGCTTTCCGACGTACCTCATGTTTTGTGATTATCTCCAGACTCATTTGTGGTGCCTCAGAGAGCAGTGGTTCATTGTTTTCCATGGCTATTATTCCATTGTGTACATGGACCACTTCTTCTTTATCCATTTACCGGTTGTTGGACATTTTGATTGCTTCACTGTCTTGGCTATTGTGAATAAGGCTGCACTGCAACTTTTGCGGCCTGTGTCTTCTCGATTCTTGTCTTCTCAAGTGAGAGGTCCATTGGTGCGCCTGCTGGATTGAATGGTACCTCCATTTTTACTTTTAAACACAGCTCCTTTCTGTTCTCATTATTGGCTGTTACCCCTTTACGTCTCACCAGCAGGTAGAGGGTACACAGTTCCCTAAAACCCCTTCAGCATTTATTGTTTGTAGACTTTTTGCTCAAGGTCAGTCGACTGGTGTAAGTTGAAACTTTTTGTAGATTAGATTGCATGGGTCTAACACTCCCTGAGGTTGAGCTTTTATCCATTTTCCTTTTTTTTAAAAGAGCGTGAGTAAAACTTAACTCTTCCTACTCTCTTCTTGAAACATTTGCCTGTTTTGAATTGTTTTGTCCATTCCCTCCTTCAGCACAATTTTTTAGGGCAGGTGTCCTTTACAGCCCTGAGTCCTTGGGAATGTGAAGTGACCATTAGCTGTGAGTTTAAAGCTGTTCTTGCAGGAAACGGCCACAAGGTGGCAGCATTTCCCCTTTACCATATTTGGTTACTAGGGAAACAGAGCCTTAATGGAAGTGGTGTTCTAGGTTGTAAATTAGAATGGAATGTGCCAGGGAAAAGCCCTTTAAGTTTATGTCTCACTACTTCTTGTTCATATTTGTAGTTTACTTTTTATTTTTTTATCCCAGTAAATATGATTACAATGGTTTGTTTGTTCTAGGTGTGCAAGATGTGGTTCTTTCACACATATACATGTATCTATTCTTCCTCGCCTCCTTTTCCCATGTAGGTTATGACACAATGTTGAGTAGTCTTCTCCTGGTCTTCCGTACGTCTTTGGTGGTTATATATTTCACATGGTTTGTATATCTCTGTTAACCCCAATGTGGCAATGTATCCAATCCTCATCCCTTTCTCTTTGGTGAACCATAAGTTTTTTAATGAATCTGTGATTGCCTTTCTCTGTGGAAATATCTTCATTGGTATCAATTTTTAAGTAACTCTTAAAAGTGATATGATAGGATATGTGCCTTTTGCTTTCTCACTTACTACACGTGGCGTGATTACGTCTAGACTCATCTATGGTGCTTCAAATAGCATTGTTTCATTTTTTTCACTAGCGAATATTCCATCTGTACATGGAGGAGTTCTTCTTTGTCCATCCATCTGTTGCTGGACTTTTTGGTTACTTCCATATCTTGGCTATTGTAATGGTGTGCAATGCAGATTTGCCTGCCTGTGTCTTTCCAATTCTCTCTTCTTAGGTTATACGTCGAGGAGTGGGCCTGCTGGATCATATGGTAGCTCAATGTTTACCTTTTTAAGGCACCTCCATTCTGTTCTCATTCGTGGCCCTTTCCAAGTTACGTCCCCTTTGATGTTGAGGGTATGCATTTCTCCACAACACCTTCAGCATTTATTGTTTGTAGTTTTCTTGCTGATGGTTATTCTGACAAGTGTGAGCTGATACCTCTCTGTGGTTGAATTCGAATGTGCCACATAATCTGTTGAAATTGAGCTTTAAGGCATGTCCTTTTCTATTTTTCAAGCTGTGATTACCCCTTAGTTCTTCAAAGTGTTCTCTTTAAGTATGTGTCACATTTTGAAATGTTTTGGCCTTTACCTCCCTCAAGCCATTTTGAGGGCCTGTTTCATTTACAGTTCTGCAGTACTTGTTCCTATGAAGTGACCATTAGCACAGGCTTTAAAGCTGCTTTTGCAGGTAACTGCCAGAGGGCGGCAGCCTTTCTATGTCCCCCACCCTGGTAACTAGGGAAAAGCCCTTGCGGCCTGTGGTGTTTCTCGGTTATAAATTAGAGTGGAGTGTGCCCGGACAAACCCACACAAGCTGATGTCTCCTTACTTTTGTTGGATTTTTACATTTAATTTTTATTTTTTATTGGAGTAATTTTCCACTGTGTACGTGGACCACTTCTACTTTGTGCATTCCTCGGTTGATGGACATGTTCAATGCTTCCAAGTGTTGGCTATGGTAAATATTGTTGGAGTGCAGGATTGCCAGGCTGTGACTTTTCGATTCTCATTTTCTCAGGTGATAGGCCCAGCAGTGGGTGTGATTGATTGACTGGTAGCACCGTGTTTCCCTTTGCAAAGCACCTTCTTTGTGTTTTCATTAGTGGCTCTTACCACGTCCCCCTTAGAATCGAGGGTACGCATTTCTCCACAATCGCTTCAGCATTTATTGTTTGCAGCATTTATGCTAATGGCCCTTCTGGCTGCTGTGAGCTGATAGGTTTTTGTAATTTGGGTTTGCATGTCTTTGAAAATTCGTAAAACTCATCATTTTTCTCCACCGTTTTCTTTTCTGTTAAAAAAAAGGAAACAATTGGGAGTACAATAGAACTCTTGAAATTGTGTTCTTGGAAGGTTGCCCTCTTTTGAAATTTTTGGTCGATTTTCCACCCCAGAATTTTTTTAGAAAGCAGGTGTCTTTTACCGAACTGCAAGTTTGGTGAATATTTAGTGACCTTTAGCAATGGGTTTAAAGCTGCTGTTGGAGGAAGTGGCCTCAAGCAGGAAGCTTATCTCCATTCCCATATCTGGGTACTAGGGCAGCAGAGCCTTTCTGGAAGTCGTGTTCCTAGTTTGTAAATTACATTGGAATGTGCATGGAGAAAGCCCCATAAGTTTATGTCTCATTATTTCTTCTTGGTTTTAAATTTTTTTTAAATTGGGGTAAAGCTTAGAATATTGTTTGTCCTAGGTGTACACCATCTGGTTCGTTTGTACATTATATATGTCTATTCAAGTACAGATCCTCTTCCCATGTAAAATGTTACTGAGGGTTCCGCAGACCTCCCTTGCTATATGGTTGGTCTTTTTGAGATATGTATATAATATGTGTTTGTATACGTATAGTAACACTAATCTTAATTTATCCCTTCCCCCCACCTTTCCTTTTAGATGAGCATAGTTTGTTTTCTAAGTCTGTGAGTGTCTTTCTCTGTGGAAATATGTTCCTTTGTGTCAGTTATTAGATAACGCCTATAAGTGATATCATAGAATACAGGTCTTTTGCTTTCCGACGTACCTCATGTTTTGTGATTATCTCCAGACTCATTTGTGGTGCCTCAGAGAGCAGTGGTTCATTGTTTTCCATGGCTATTATTCCATTGTGTACATGGACCACTTCTTCTTTATCCATTTACCGGTTGTTGGACATTTGGATTGCTTCACTGTCTTGGCTATTGTGAATAAGGCTGCACTGCAACTTTTGCGGCCTGTGTCTTCTCGATTCTTGTCTTCTCAAGTGAGAGGTCCATTGGTGCGCCTGCTGGATTGAATGGTACCTCCATTTTTACTTTTAAACACAGCTCCTTTCTGTTCTCATTATTGGCTGTTACCCCTTTACGTCTCACCAGCAGGTAGAGGGTACACAGTTCCCTAAAACCCCTTCAGCATTTATTGTTTGTAGACTTTTTGCTCAAGGTCAGTCGACTGGTGTAAGTTGAAACTTTTTGTAGATTAGATTGCATGGGTCTAACACTCCCTGAGGTTGAGCTTTTATCCATTTTCCTTTTTTTTAAAAGAGCGTGAGTAAAACTTAACTCTTCCTACTCTCTTCTTGAAACATTTGCCTGTTTTGAATTGTTTTGTCCATTCCCTCCTTCAGCACAATTTTTTAGGGCAGGTGTCCTTTACAGCCCTGAGTCCTTGGGAATGTGAAGTGACCATTAGCTGTGAGTTTAAAGCTGTTCTTGCAGGAAACGGCCACAAGGTGGCAGCATTTCCCCTTTACCATATTTGGTTACTAGGGAAACAGAGCCTTAATGGAAGCGGTGTTCTAGGTTGTAAATTAGAATGGAATGTGCCAGGGAAAAGCCCTTTAAGTTTATGTCTCATTACTTCTTGTTCATATTTGTAGTTTACTTTTTATTTTTTTATCCCAGTAAATATGATTACAATGGTTTGTTTGTTCTAGGTGTGCAAGATGTGGTTCTTTCACACATATACATGTATCTATTCTTCCTCGCCTCCTTTTCCCATGTAGGTTATGACACAATGTTGAGTAGTCTTCTCCTGGTCTTCCGTACGTCTTTGGTGGTTATATATTTCACATGGTTTGTATATCTCTGTTAACCCCAATGTGGCAATGTATCCAATCCTCATCCCTTTCTCTTTGGTGAACCATAAGTTTTTTAATGAATCTGTGATTGCCTTTCTCTGTGGAAATATCTTCATTGGTATCAATTTTTAAGTAACTCTTAAAAGTGATATGATAGGATATGTGCCTTTTGCTTTCTCACTTACTACACGTGGCGTGATTACGTCTAGACTCATCTATGGTGCTTCAAATAGCATTGTTTCATTTTTTTCACTAGCGAATATTCCATCTGTACATGGAGGAGTTCTTCTTTGTCCATCCATCTGTTGCTGGACTTTTTGGTTACTTCCATATCTTGGCTATTGTAATGGTGTGCAATGCAGATTTGCCTGCCTGTGTCTTTCCAATTCTCTCTTCTTAGGTTATACGTCGAGGAGTGGGCCTGCTGGATCATATGGTAGCTCAATGTTTACCTTTTTAAGGCACCTCCATTCTGTTCTCATTCGTGGCCCTTTCCAAGTTACGTCCCCTTTGATGTTGAGGGTATGCATTTCTCCACAACACCTTCAGCATTTATTGTTTGTAGTTTTCTTGCTGATGGTTATTCTGACAAGTGTGAGCTGATACCTCTCTGTGGTTGAATTCGAATGTGCCACATAATCTGTTGAAATTGAGCTTTAAGGCATGTCCTTTTCTATTTTTCAAGCTGTGATTACCCCTTAGTTCTTCAAAGTGTTCTCTTTAAGTATGTGTCACAGTTTGAAATGTTTTGGCCTTTACCTCCCTCAAGCCATTTTGAGGGCCTGTTTCATTTACAGTTCTGCAGTACTTGTTCCTATGAAGTGACCATTAGCACAGGCTTTAAAGCTGCTTTTGCAGGTAACTGCCAGAGGGCGGCAGCCTTTCTATGTCCCCCACCCTGGTAACTAGGGAAAAGCCCTTGCGGCCTGTGGTGTTTCTCGGTTATAAATTAGAGTGGAGTGTGCCCGGACAAACCCACACAAGCTGATGTCTCCTTACTTTTGTTGGATTTTTACATTTAATTTTTATTTTTTATTGGAGTAATTTTCCACTGTGTACGTGGACCACTTCTACTTTGTGCATTCCTCGGTTGATGGACATGTTCAATGCTTCCAAGTGTTGGCTATGGTAAATATTGTTGGAGTGCAGGATTGCCAGGCTGTGACTTTTCGATTCTCATTTTCTCAGGTGATAGGCCCAGCAGTGGGTGTGATTGATTGACTGGTAGCACCGTGTTTCCCTTTGCAAAGCACCTTCTTTGTGTTTTCATTAGTGGCTCTTACCACGTCCCCCTTAGAATCGAGGGTACGCATTTCTCCACAATCGCTTCAGCATTTATTGTTTGCAGCATTTATGCTAATGGCCCTTCTGGCTGCTGTGAGCTGATAGGTTTTTGTAATTTGGGTTTGCATGTCTTTGAAAATTCGTAAAACTCATCATTTTTCTCCACCGTTTTCTTTTCTGTTAAAAAAAAGGAAACAATTGGGAGTACAATAGAACTCTTGAAATTGTGTTCTTGGAAGGTTGCCCTCTTTTGAAATTTTTGGTCGATTTTCCACCCCAGAATTTTTTTAGAAAGCAGGTGTCTTTTACCGAACTGCAAGTTTGGTGAATATTTAGTGACCTTTAGCAATGGGTTTAAAGCTGCTGTTGGAGGAAGTGGCCTCAAGCAGGAAGCTTATCTCCATTCCCATATCTGGGTACTAGGGCAGCAGAGCCTTTCTGGAAGTCGTGTTCCTAGTTTGTAAATTACATTGGAATGTGCATGGAGAAAGCCCCATAAGTTTATGTCTCATTATTTCTTCTTGGTTTTAAATTTTTTTTAAATTGGGGTAAAGCTTAGAATATTGTTTGTCCTAGGTGTACACCATCTGGTTCGTTTGTACATTATATATGTCTATTCAAGTACAGATCCTCTTCCCATGTAAAATGTTACTGAGGGTTCCGCAGACCTCCCTTGCTATATGGTTGGTCTTTTTGAGATATGTATATAATATGTGTTTGTATACGTATAGTAACACTAATCTTAATTTATCCCTTCCCCCCACCTTTCCTTTTAGATGAGCATAGTTTGTTTTCTAAGTCTGTGAGTGTCTTTCTCTGTGGAAATATGTTCCTTTGTGTCAGTTATTAGATAACGCCTATAAGTGATATCATAGAATACAGGTCTTTTGCTTTCCGACGTACCTCATGTTTTGTGATTATCTCCAGACTCATTTGTGGTGCCTCAGAGAGCAGTGGTTCATTGTTTTCCATGGCTATTATTCCATTGTGTACATGGACCACTTCTTCTTTATCCATTTACCGGTTGTTGGACATTTGGATTGCTTCACTGTCTTGGCTATTGTGAATAAGGCTGCACTGCAACTTTTGCGGCCTGTGTCTTCTCGATTCTTGTCTTCTCAAGTGAGAGGTCCATTGGTGCGCCTGCTGGATTGAATGGTACCTCCATTTTTACTTTTAAACACAGCTCCTTTCTGTTCTCATTATTGGCTGTTACCCCTTTACGTCTCACCAGCAGGTAGAGGGTACACAGTTCCCTAAAACCCCTTCAGCATTTATTGTTTGTAGACTTTTTGCTCAAGGTCAGTCGACTGGTGTAAGTTGAAACTTTTTGTAGATTAGATTGCATGGGTCTAACACTCCCTGAGGTTGAGCTTTTATCCATTTTCCTTTTTTTTAAAAGAGCGTGAGTAAAACTTAACTCTTCCTACTCTCTTCTTGAAACATTTGCCTGTTTTGAATTGTTTTGTCCATTCCCTCCTTCAGCACAATTTTTTAGGGCAGGTGTCCTTTACAGCCCTGAGTCCTTGGGAATGTGAAGTGACCATTAGCTGTGAGTTTAAAGCTGTTCTTGCAGGAAACGGCCACAAGGTGGCAGCATTTCCCCTTTACCATATTTGGTTACTAGGGAAACAGAGCCTTAATGGAAGTGGTGTTCTAGGTTGTAAATTAGAATGGAATGTGCCAGGGAAAAGCCCTTTAAGTTTATGTCTCATTACTTCTTGTTCATATTTGTAGTTTACTTTTTATTTTTTTATCCCAGTAAATATGATTACAATGGTTTGTTTGTTCTAGGTGTGCAAGATGTGGTTCTTTCACACATATACATGTATCTATTCTTCCTCGCATCCTTTTCCCATGTAGGTTATGACACAATGTTGAGTAGTCTTCTCCTGGTCTTCCGTACGTCTTTGGTGGTTATATATTTCACATGGTTTGTATATCTCTGTTAACCCCAATGTGGCAATGTATCCAATCCTCATCCCTTTCTCTTTGGTGAACCATAAGTTTTTTAATGAATCTGTGATTGCCTTTCTCTGTGGAAATATCTTCATTGGTATCAATTTTTAAGTAACTCTTAAAAGTGATATGATAGGATATGTGCCTTTTGCTTTCTCACTTACTACACGTGGCGTGATTACGTCTAGACTCATCTATGGTGCTTCAAATAGCATTGTTTCATTTTTTTCACTAGCGAATATTCCATCTGTACATGGAGGAGTTCTTCTTTGTCCATCCATCTGTTGCTGGACTTTTTGGTTACTTCCATATCTTGGCTATTGTAATGGTGTGCAATGCAGATTTGCCTGCCTGTGTCTTTCCAATTCTCTCTTCTTAGGTTATACGTCGAGGAGTGGGCCTGCTGGATCATATGGTAGCTCAATGTTTACCTTTTTAAGGCACCTCCATTCTGTTCTCATTCGTGGCCCTTTCCAAGTTACGTCCCCTTTGATGTTGAGGGTATGCATTTCTCCACAACACCTTCAGCATTTATTGTTTGTAGTTTTCTTGCTGATGGTTATTCTGACAAGTGTGAGCTGATACCTCTCTGTGGTTGAATTCGAATGTGCCACATAATCTGTTGAAATTGAGCTTTAAGGCATGTCCTTTTCTATTTTTCAAGCTGTGATTACCCCTTAGTTCTTCAAAGTGTTCTCTTTAAGTATGTGTCACAGTTTGAAATGTTTTGGCCTTTACCTCCCTCAAGCCATTTTGAGGGCCTGTTTCATTTACAGTTCTGCAGTACTTGTTCCTATGAAGTGACCATTAGCACAGGCTTTAAAGCTGCTTTTGCAGGTAACTGCCAGAGGGCGGCAGCCTTTCTATGTCCCCCACCCTGGTAACTAGGGAAAAGCCCTTGCGGCCTGTGGTGTTTCTCGGTTATAAATTAGAGTGGAGTGTGCCCGGACAAACCCACACAAGCTGATGTCTCCTTACTTTTGTTGGATTTTTACATTTAATTTTTATTTTTTATTGGAGTAATTTTCCACTGTGTACGTGGACCACTTCTACTTTGTGCATTAATCGGTTGATGGACATTTTCATTGCTTCCAAGTGTTGGCTATGGTAAATATTGTTGGAGTGCAGGATTGCCAGGCTGTGACTTTTCGATTCTCATTTTCTCAGGTGATAGGCCCAGCAGTGGGTGTGATTGATTGACTGGTAGCACCGTGTTTCCCTTTGCAAAGCACCTTCTTTGTGTTTTCATTAGTGGCTCTTACCACGTCCCCCTTAGAATCGAGGGTACGCATTTCTCCACAATCGCTTCAGCATTTATTGTTTGCAGCATTTATGCTAATGGCCCTTCTGGCTGCTGTGAGCTGATAGGTTTTTGTAATTTGGGTTTGCATGTCTTTGAAAATTCGTAAAACTCATCATTTTTCTCCACCGTTTTCTTTTCTGTTAAAAAAAAGGAAACAATTGGGAGTACAATAGAACTCTTGAAATTGTGTTCTTGGAAGGTTGCCCTCTTTTGAAATTTTTGGTCGATTTTCCACCCCAGAATTTTTTTAGAAAGCAGGTGTCTTTTACCGAACTGCAAGTTTGGTGAATATTTAGTGACCTTTAGCAATGGGTTTAAAGCTGCTGTTGGAGGAAGTGGCCTCAAGCAGGAAGCATGTCTCCATTCCCATATCTGGGTACTAGGGCAGCAGAGCCTTTCTGGAAGTCGTGTTCCTAGTTTGTAAATTACATTGGAATGTGCATGGAGAAAGCCCCATAAGTTTATGTCTCATTATTTCTTCTTGGTTTTAAAATTTTTTTTTTTTGGGGTAAAGCTTAGAATATTGTTTGTCCTAGGTGTACACCATCTGGTTCGTTTGTACATTATATATGTCTATTCAAGTACAGATCCTCTTCCCATGTAAAATGTTACTGAGGGTTCCGCAGACCTCCCTTGCTATATGGTTGGTCTTTTTGAGATATGTATATAATATGTGTTTGTATACATATAGTAACACTAATCTTAATTTATCCATTCCCCCCACCTTTCCTTTTAGATGAGCATAGTTTGTTTTCTAAGTCTGTGAGTGTCTTTCTCTGTGGAAATATGTTCCTTTGTGTCAGTTATTAGATAACGCCTATAAGTGATATCATAGAATACAGGTCTTTTGCTTTCCGACGTACCTCATGTTTTGTGATTATCTCCAGACTCATTTGTGGTGCCTCAGAGAGCAGTGGTTCATTGTTTTCCATGGCTATTATTCCATTGTGTGCATGGACCACTTCTTCTTTATCCATTTACCGGTTGTTGGACATTTTGATTGCTTCACTGTCTTGGCTATTGTGAATAAGGCTGCACTGCAACTTTTGCGGCCTGTGTCTTCTCGATTCTTGTCTTCTCAAGTGAGAGGTCCATTGGTGCGCCTGCTGGATTGAATGGTACCTCCATTTTTACTTTTAAACACAGCTCCTTTCTGTTCTCATTATTGGCTGTTACCCCTTTACGTCTCACCAGCAGGTAGAGGGTACACAGTTCCCTAAAACCCCTTCAGCATTTATTGTTTGTAGACTTTTTGCTCAAGGTCAGTCGACTGGTTGAAACTTTTTGTAGATTAGATTGCATGGGTCTAACACTCCCTGAGGTTGAGCTTTTATCCATTTTCCTTTTTTTTAAAAGAGCGTGAGTAAAACTTAACTCTTCCTACTCTCTTCTTGAAACATTTGCCTGTTTTGAATTGTTTTGTCCATTCCCTCCTTCAGCACAATTTTTTAGGGCAGGTGTCCTTTACAGCCCTGAGTCCTTGGGAATGTGAAGTGACCATTAGCTGTGAGTTTAAAGCTGTTCTTGCAGGAAACGGCCACAAGGTGGCAGCATTTCCCCTTTACCATATTTGGTTACTAGGGAAACAGAGCCTTAATGGAAGTGGTGTTCTAGGTTGTAAATTAGAATGGAATGTGCCAGGGAAAAGCCCTTTAAGTTTATGTCTCACTACTTCTTGTTCATATTTGTAGTTTACTTTTTATTTTTTTATCCCAGTAAATATGATTACAATGGTTTGTTTGTTCTAGGTGTGCAAGATGTGGTTCTTTCACACATATACATGTATCTATTCTTCCTCGCCTCCTTTTCCCATGTAGGTTATGACACAATGTTGAGTAGTCTTCTCCTGGTCTTCCGTACGTCTTTGGTGGTTATATATTTCACATGGTTTGTATATCTCTGTTAACCCCAATGTGGCAATGTATCCAATCCTCATCCCTTTCTATTTGGTGAACCATAAGTTTTTTAATGAATCTGTGATTGCCTTTCTCTGTGGAAATATCTTCATTGGTATCAATTTTTAAGTAACTCTTAAAAGTGATATGATAGGATATGTGCCTTTTGCTTTCTCACTTACTACACGTGGCGTGATTACGTCTAGACTCATCTATGGTGCTTCAAATAGCATTGTTTCATTTTTTTCACTAGCGAATATTCCATCTGTACATGGAGGAGTTCTTCTTTGTCCATCCATCTGTTGCTGGACTTTTTGTTTACTTCCATATCTTGGCTATTGTAATGGTGTGCAATGCAGATTTGCCTGCCTGTGTCTTTCCAATTCTCTCTTCTTAGGTTATACGTCGAGGAGTGGGCCTGCTGGATCATATGGTAGCTCAATGTTTACCTTTTTAAGGCACCTCCATTCTGTTCTCATTCGTGGCCCTTTCCAAGTTACGTCCCCTTTGATGTTGAGGGTATGCATTTCTCCACAACACCTTCAGCATTTATTGTTTGTAGTTTTCTTGCTGATGGTTATTCTGACAAGTGTGAGCTGATACCTCTCTGTGGTTGAATTCGAATGTGCCACATAATCTGTTGAAATTGAGCTTTAAGGCATGTCCTTTTCTATTTTTCAAGCTGTGATTACCCCTTAGTTCTTCAAAGTGTTCTCTTTAAGTATGTGTCACAGTTTGAAATGTTTTGGCCTTTACCTCCCTCAAGCCATTTTGAGGGCCTGTTTCATTTACAGTTCTGCAGTACTTGTTCCTATGAAGTGACCATTAGCACAGGCTTTAAAGCTGCTTTTGCAGGTAACTGCCAGAGGGCGGCAGCCTTTCTATGTCCCCCACCCTGGTAACTAGGGAAAAGCCCTTGCGGCCTGTGGTGTTTCTCGGTTATAAATTAGAGTGGAGTGTGCCCGGACAAACCCACACAAGCTGATGTCTCCTTACTTTTGTTGGATTTTTACATTTAATTTTTATTTTTTATTGGAGTAATTTTCCACTGTGTACGTGGACCACTTCTACTTTGTGCATTCCTCGGTTGATGGACATGTTCAATGCTTCCAAGTGTTGGCTATGGTAAATATTGTTGGAGTGCAGGATTGCCAGGCTGTGACTTTTCGATTCTCATTTTCTCAGGTGATAGGCCCAGCAGTGGGTGTGATTGATTGACTGGTAGCACCGTGTTTCCCTTTGCAAAGCACCTTCTTTGTGTTTTCATTAGTGGCTCTTACCACGTCCCCCTTAGAATCGAGGGTACGCATTTCTCCACAATCGCTTCAGCATTTATTGTTTGCAGCATTTATGCTAATGGCCCTTCTGGCTGCTGTGAGCTGATAGGTTTTTGTAATTTGGGTTTGCATGTCTTTGAAAATTCGTAAAACTCATCATTTTTCTCCACCGTTTTCTTTTCTGTTAAAAAAAAGGAAACAATTGGGAGTACAATAGAACTCTTGAAATTGTGTTCTTGGAAGGTTGCCCTCTTTTGAAATTTTTGGTCGATTTTCCACCGCAGAATTTTTTTAGAAAGCAGGTGTCTTTTACCGAACTGCAAGTTTGGTGAATATTTAGTGACCTTTAGCAATGGGTTTAAAGCTGCTGTTGGAGGAAGTGGCCTCAAGCAGGAAGCTTATCTCCATTCCCATATCTGGGTACTAGGGCAGCAGAGCCTTTCTGGAAGTCGTGTTCCTAGTTTGTAAATTACATTGGAATGTGCATGGAGAAAGCCCCATAAGTTTATGTCTCATTATTTCTTCTTGGTTTTAAATTTTTTTTAAATTGGGGTAAAGCTTAGAATATTGTTTGTCCTAGGTGTACACCATCTGGTTCGTTTGTACATTATATATGTCTATTCAAGTACAGATCCTCTTCCCATGTAAAATGTTACTGAGGGTTCCGCAGACCTCCCTTGCTATATGGTTGGTCTTTTTGAGATATGTATATAATATGTGTTTGTATACGTATAGTAACACTAATCTTAATTTATCCCTTCCCCCCACCTTTCCTTTTAGATGAGCATAGTTTGTTTTCTAAGTCTGTGAGTGTCTTTCTCTGTGGAAATATGTTCCTTTGTGTCAGTTATTAGATAACGCCTATAAGTGATATCATAGAATACAGGTCTTTTGCTTTCCGACGTACCTCATGTTTTGTGATTATCTCCAGACTCATTTGTGGTGCCTCAGAGAGCAGTGGTTCATTGTTTTCCATGGCTATTATTCCATTGTGTACATGGACCACTTCTTCTTTATCCATTTACCGGTTGTTGGACATTTGGATTGCTTCACTGTCTTGGCTATTGTGAATAAGGCTGCACTGCAACTTTTGCGGCCTGTGTCTTCTCGATTCTTGTCTTCTCAAGTGAGAGGTCCATTGGTGCGCCTGCTGGATTGAATGGTACCTCCATTTTTACTTTTAAACACAGCTCCTTTCTGTTCTCATTATTGGCTGTTACCCCTTTACGTCTCACCAGCAGGTAGAGGGTACACAGTTCCCTAAAACCCCTTCAGCATTTATTGTTTGTAGACTTTTTGCTCAAGGTCAGTCGACTGGTGTAAGTTGAAACTTTTTGTAGATTAGATTGCATGGGTCTAACACTCCCTGAGGTTGAGCTTTTATCCATTTTCCTTTTTTTTAAAAGAGCGTGAGTAAAACTTAACTCTTCCTACTCTCTTCTTGAAACATTTGCCTGTTTTGAATTGTTTTGTCCATTCCCTCCTTCAGCACAATTTTTTAGGGCAGGTGTCCTTTACAGCCCTGAGTCCTTGGGAATGTGAAGTGACCATTAGCTGTGAGTTTAAAGCTGTTCTTGCAGGAAACGGCCACAAGGTGGCAGCATTTCCCCTTTACCATATTTGGTTACTAGGGAAACAGAGCCTTAATGGAAGTGGTGTTCTAGGTTGTAAATTAGAATGGAATGTGCCAGGGAAAAGCCCTTTAAGTTTATGTCTCATTACTTCTTGTTCATATTTGTAGTTTACTTTTTATTTTTTTATCCCAGTAAATATGATTACAATGGTTTGTTTGTTCTAGGTGTGCAAGATGTGGTTCTTTCACACATATACATGTATCTATTCTTCCTCGCATCCTTTTCCCATGTAGGTTATGACACAATGTTGAGTAGTCTTCTCCTGGTCTTCCGTACGTCTTTGGTGGTTATATATTTCACATGGTTTGTATATCTCTGTTAACCCCAATGTGGCAATGTATCCAATCCTCATCCCTTTCTCTTTGGTGAACCATAAGTTTTTTAATGAATCTGTGATTGCCTTTCTCTGTGGAAATATCTTCATTGGTATCAATTTTTAAGTAACTCTTAAAAGTGATATGATAGGATATGTGCCTTTTGCTTTCTCACTTACTACACGTGGCGTGATTACGTCTAGACTCATCTATGGTGCTTCAAATAGCATTGTTTCATTTTTTTCACTAGCGAATATTCCATCTGTACATGGAGGAGTTCTTCTTTGTCCATCCATCTGTTGGTGGACTTTTTGGTTACTTCCATGTCTTGGCTATTGTAATGGTGTGCAATGCAGATTTGCCTGCCTGTGTCTTTCCAATTCTCTCTTCTTAGGTTATACGTCGAGGAGTGGGCCTGCTGGATCATATGGTAGCTCAATGTTTACCTTTTTAAGGCACCTCCATTCTGTTCTCATTCGTGGCCCTTTCCAAGTTACGTCCCCTTTGATGTTGAGGGTATGCATTTCTCCACAACACCTTCAGCATTTATTGTTTGTAGTTTTCTTGCTGATGGTTATTCTGACAAGTGTGAGCTGATACCTCTCTGTGGTTGAATTCGAATGTGCCACATAATCTGTTGAAATTGAGCTTTAAGGCATGTCCTTTTCTATTTTTCAAGCTGTGATTACCCCTTAGTTCTTCAAAGTGTTCTCTTTAAGTATGTGTCACAGTTTGAAATGTTTTGGCCTTTACCTCCCTCAAGCCATTTTGAGGGCCTGTTTCATTTACAGTTCTGCAGTACTTGTTCCTATGAAGTGACCATTAGCACAGGCTTTAAAGCTGCTTTTGCAGGTAACTGCCAGAGGGCGGCAGCCTTTCTATGTCCCCCACCCTGGTAACTAGGGAAAAGCCCTTGCGGCCTGTGGTGTTTCTCGGTTATAAATTAGAGTGGAGTGTGCCCGGACAAACCCACACAAGCTGATGTCTCCTTACTTTTGTTGGATTTTTACATTTAATTTTTATTTTTTATTGGAGTAATTTTCCACTGTGTACGTGGACCACTTCTACTTTGTGCATTCCTCGGTTGATGGACATGTTCAATGCTTCCAAGTGTTGGCTATGGTAAATATTGTTGGAGTGCAGGATTGCCAGGCTGTGACTTTTCGATTCTCATTTTCTCAGGTGATAGGCCCAGCAGTGGGTGTGATTGATTGACTGGTAGCACCGTGTTTCCCTTTGCAAAGCACCTTCTTTGTGTTTTCATTAGTGGCTCTTACCACGTCCCCCTTAGAATCGAGGGTACGCATTTCTCCACAATCGCTTCAGCATTTATTGTTTGCAGCATTTATGCTAATGGCCCTTCTGGCTGCTGTGAGCTGATAGGTTTTTGTAATTTGGGTTTGCATGTCTTTGAAAATTCGTAAAACTCATCATTTTTCTCCACCGTTTTCTTTTCTGTTAAAAAAAAGGAAACAATTGGGAGTACAATAGAACTCTTGAAATTGTGTTCTTGGAAGGTTGCCCTCTTTTGAAATTTTTGGTCGATTTTCCACCCCAGAATTTTTTTAGAAAGCAGGTGTCTTTTACCGAACTGCAAGTTTGGTGAATATTTAGTGACCTTTAGCAATGGGTTTAAAGCTGCTGTTGGAGGAAGTGGCCTCAAGCAGGAAGCTTATCTCCATTCCCATATCTGGGTACTAGGGCAGCAGAGCCTTTCTGGAAGTCGTGTTCCTAGTTTGTAAATTACATTGGAATGTGCATGGAGAAAGCCCCATAAGTTTATGTCTCATTATTTCTTCTTGGTTTTAAATTTTTTTTAAATTGGGGTAAAGCTTAGAATATTGTTTGTCCTAGGTGTACACCATCTGGTTCGTTTGTACATTATATATGTCTATTCAAGTACAGATCCTCTTCCCATGTAAAATGTTACTGAGGGTTCCGCAGACCTCCCTTGCTATATGGTTGGTCTTTTTGAGATATGTATATAATATGTGTTTGTATACGTATAGTAACACTAATCTTAATTTATCCCTTCCCCCCACCTTTCCTTTTAGATGAGCATAGTTTGTTTTCTAAGTCTGTGAGTGTCTTTCTCTGTGGAAATATGTTCCTTTGTGTCAGTTATTAGATAACGCCTATAAGTGATATCATAGAATACAGGTCTTTTGCTTTCCGACGTACCTCATGTTTTGTGATTATCTCCAGACTCATTTGTGGTGCCTCAGAGAGCAGTGGTTCATTGTTTTCCATGGCTATTATTCCATTGTGTACATGGACCACTTCTTCTTTATCCATTTACCGGTTGTTGGACATTTTGATTGCTTCACTGTCTTGGCTATTGTGAATAAGGCTGCACTGCAACTTTTGCGGCCTGTGTCTTCTCGATTCTTGTCTTCTCAAGTGAGAGGTCCATTGGTGCGCCTGCTGGATTGAATGGTACCTCCATTTTTACTTTTAAACACAGCTCCTTTCTGTTCTCATTATTGGCTGTTACCCCTTTACGTCTCACCAGCAGGTAGAGGGTACACAGTTCCCTAAAACCCCTTCAGCATTTATTGTTTGTAGACTTTTTGCTCAAGGTCAGTCGACTGGTGTAAGTTGAAACTTTTTGTAGATTAGATTGCATGGGTCTAACACTCCCTGAGGTTGAGCTTTTATCCATTTTCCTTTTTTTTAAAAGAGCGTGAGTAAAACTTAACTCTTCCTACTCTCTTCTTGAAACATTTGCCTGTTTTGAATTGTTTTGTCCATTCCCTCCTTCAGCACAATTTTTTAGGGCAGGTGTCCTTTACAGCCCTGAGTCCTTGGGAATGTGAAGTGACCATTAGCTGTGAGTTTAAAGCTGTTCTTGCAGGAAACGGCCACAAGGTGGCAGCATTTCCCCTTTACCATATTTGGTTACTAGGGAAACAGAGCCTTAATGGAAGTGGTGTTCTAGGTTGTAAATTAGAATGGAATGTGCCAGGGAAAAGCCCTTTAAGTTTATGTCTCATTACTTCTTGTTCATATTTGTAGTTTACTTTTTATTTTTTTATCCCAGTAAATATGATTACAATGGTTTGTTTGTTCTAGGTGTGCAAGATGTGGTTCTTTCACACATATACATGTATCTATTCTTCCTCGCATCCTTTTCCCATGTAGGTTATGACACAATGTTGAGTAGTCTTCTCCTGGTCTTCCGTACGTCTTTGGTGGTTATATATTTCACATGGTTTGTATATCTCTGTTAACCCCAATGTGGCAATGTATCCAATCCTCATCCCTTTCTCTTTGGTGAACCATAAGTTTTTTAATGAATCTGTGATTGCCTTTCTCTGTGGAAATATCTTCATTGGTATCAATTTTTAAGTAACTCTTAAAAGTGATATGATAGGATATGTGCCTTTTGCTTTCTCACTTACTACACGTGGCGTGATTACGTCTAGACTCATCTATGGTGCTTCAAATAGCATTGTTTCATTTTTTTCACTAGCGAATATTCCATCTGTACATGGAGGAGTTCTTCTTTGTCCATCCATCTGTTGCTGGACTTTTTGGTTACTTCCATATCTTGGCTATTGTAATGGTGTGCAATGCAGATTTGCCTGCCTGTGTCTTTCCAATTCTCTCTTCTTAGGTTATACGTCGAGGAGTGGGCCTGCTGGATCATATGGTAGCTCAATGTTTACCTTTTTAAGGCACCTCCATTCTGTTCTCATTCGTGGCCCTTTCCAAGTTACGTCCCCTTTGATGTTGAGGGTATGCATTTCTCCACAACACCTTCAGCATTTATTGTTTGTAGTTTTCTTGCTGATGGTTATTCTGACAAGTGTGAGCTGATACCTCTCTGTGGTTGAATTCGAATGTGCCACATAATCTGTTGAAATTGAGCTTTAAGGCATGTCCTTTTCTATTTTTCAAGCTGTGATTACCCCTTAGTTCTTCAAAGTGTTCTCTTTAAGTATGTGTCACAGTTTGAAATGTTTTGGCCTTTACCTCCCTCAAGCCATTTTGAGGGCCTGTTTCATTTACAGTTCTGCAGTACTTGTTCCTATGAAGTGACCATTAGCACAGGCTTTAAAGCTGCTTTTGCAGGTAACTGCCAGAGGGCGGCAGCCTTTCTATGTCCCCCACCCTGGTAACTAGGGAAAAGCCCTTGCGGCCTGTGGTGTTTCTCGGTTATAAATTAGAGTGGAGTGTGCCCGGACAAACCCACACAAGCTGATGTCTCCTTACTTTTGTTGGATTTTTACATTTAATTTTTATTTTTTATTGGAGTAATTTTCCACTGTGTACGTGGACCACTTCTACTTTGTGCATTCCTCGGTTGATGGACATGTTCAATGCTTCCAAGTGTTGGCTATGGTAAATATTGTTGGAGTGCAGGATTGCCAGGCTGTGACTTTTCGATTCTCATTTTCTCAGGTGATAGGCCCAGCAGTGGGTGTGATTGATTGACTGGTAGCACCGTGTTTCCCTTTGCAAAGCACCTTCTTTGTGTTTTCATTAGTGGCTCTTACCACGTCCCCCTTAGAATCGAGGGTACGCATTTCTCCACAATCGCTTCAGCATTTATTGTTTGCAGCATTTATGCTAATGGCCCTTCTGGCTGCTGTGAGCTGATAGGTTTTTGTAATTTGGGTTTGCATGTCTTTGAAAATTCGTAAAACTCATCATTTTTCTCCACCGTTTTCTTTTCTGTTAAAAAAAAGGAAACAATTGGGAGTACAATAGAACTCTTGAAATTGTGTTCTTGGAAGGTTGCCCTCTTTTGAAATTTTTGGTCGATTTTCCACCCCAGAATTTTTTTAGAAAGCAGGTGTCTTTTACCGAACTGCAAGTTTGGTGAATATTTAGTGACCTTTAGCAATGGGTTTAAAGCTGCTGTTGGAGGAAGTGGCCTCAAGCAGGAAGCTTATCTCCATTCCCATATCTGGGTACTAGGGCAGCAGAGCCTTTCTGGAAGTCGTGTTCCTAGTTTGTAAATTACATTGGAATGTGCATGGAGAAAGCCCCATAAGTTTATGTCTCATTATTTCTTCTTGGTTTTAAATTTTTTTTAAATTGGGGTAAAGCTTAGAATATTGTTTGTCCTAGGTGTACACCATCTGGTTCGTTTGTACATTATATATGTCTATTCAAGTACAGATCCTCTTCCCATGTAAAATGTTACTGAGGGTTCCGCAGACCTCCCTTGCTATATGGTTGGTCTTTTTGAGATATGTATATAATATGTGTTTGTATACGTATAGTAACACTAATCTTAATTTATCCCTTCCCCCCACCTTTCCTTTTAGATGAGCATAGTTTGTTTTCTAAGTCTGTGAGTGTCTTTCTCTGTGGAAATATGTTCCTTTGTGTCAGTTATTAGATAACGCCTATAAGTGATATCATAGAATACAGGTCTTTTGCTTTCCGACGTACCTCATGTTTTGTGATTATCTCCAGACTCATTTGTGGTGCCTCAGAGAGCAGTGGTTCATTGTTTTCCATGGCTATTATTCCATTGTGTACATGGACCACTTCTTCTTTATCCATTTACCGGTTGTTGGACATTTGGATTGCTTCACTGTCTTGGCTATTGTGAATAAGGCTGCACTGCAACTTTTGCGGCCTGTGTCTTCTCGATTCTTGTCTTCTCAAGTGAGAGGTCCATTGGTGCGCCTGCTGGATTGAATGGTACCTCCATTTTTACTTTTAAACACAGCTCCTTTCTGTTCTCATTATTGGCTGTTACCCCTTTACGTCTCACCAGCAGGTAGAGGGTACACAGTTCCCTAAAACCCCTTCAGCATTTATTGTTTGTAGACTTTTTGCTCAAGGTCAGTCGACTGGTGTAAGTTGAAACTTTTTGTAGATTAGATTGCATGGGTCTAACACTCCCTGAGGTTGAGCTTTTATCCATTTTCCTTTTTTTTAAAAGAGCGTGAGTAAAACTTAACTCTTCCTACTCTCTTCTTGAAACATTTGCCTGTTTTGAATTGTTTTGTCCATTCCCTCCTTCAGCACAATTTTTTAGGGCAGGTGTCCTTTACAGCCCTGAGTCCTTGGGAATGTGAAGTGACCATTAGCTGTGAGTTTAAAGCTGTTCTTGCAGGAAACGGCCACAAGGTGGCAGCATTTCCCCTTTACCATATTTGGTTACTAGGGAAACAGAGCCTTAATGGAAGTGGTGTTCTAGGTTGTAAATTAGAATGGAATGTGCCAGGGAAAAGCCCTTTAAGTTTATGTCTCATTACTTCTTGTTCATATTTGTAGTTTACTTTTTATTTTTTTATCCCAGTAAATATGATTACAATGGTTTGTTTGTTCTAGGTGTGCAAGATGTGGTTCTTTCACACATATACATGTATCTATTCTTCCTCGCATCCTTTTCCCATGTAGGTTATGACACAATGTTGAGTAGTCTTCTCCTGGTCTTCCGTACGTCTTTGGTGGTTATATATTTCACATGGTTTGTATATCTCTGTTAACCCCAATGTGGCAATGTATCCAATCCTCATCCCTTTCTCTTTGGTGAACCATAAGTTTTTTAATGAATCTGTGATTGCCTTTCTCTGTGGAAATATCTTCATTGGTATCAATTTTTAAGTAACTCTTAAAAGTGATATGATAGGATATGTGCCTTTTGCTTTCTCACTTACTACACGTGGCGTGATTACGTCTAGACTCATCTATGGTGCTTCAAATAGCATTGTTTCATTTTTTTCACTAGCGAATATTCCATCTGTACATGGAGGAGTTCTTCTTTGTCCATCCATCTGTTGCTGGACTTTTTGGTTACTTCCATATCTTGGCTATTGTAATGGTGTGCAATGCAGATTTGCCTGCCTGTGTCTTTCCAATTCTCTCTTCTTAGGTTATACGTCGAGGAGTGGGCCTGCTGGATCATATGGTAGCTCAATGTTTACCTTTTTAAGGCACCTCCATTCTGTTCTCATTCGTGGCCCTTTCCAAGTTACGTCCCCTTTGATGTTGAGGGTATGCATTTCTCCACAACACCTTCAGCATTTATTGTTTGTAGTTTTCTTGCTGATGGTTATTCTGACAAGTGTGAGCTGATACCTCTCTGTGGTTGAATTCGAATGTGCCACATAATCTGTTGAAATTGAGCTTTAAGGCATGTCCTTTTCTATTTTTCAAGCTGTGATTACCCCTTAGTTCTTCAAAGTGTTCTCTTTAAGTATGTGTCACAGTTTGAAATGTTTTGGCCTTTACCTCCCTCAAGCCATTTTGAGGGCCTGTTTCATTTACAGTTCTGCAGTACTTGTTCCTATGAAGTGACCATTAGCACAGGCTTTAAAGCTGCTTTTGCAGGTAACTGCCAGAGGGCGGCAGCCTTTCTATGTCCCCCACCCTGGTAACTAGGGAAAAGCCCTTGCGGCCTGTGGTGTTTCTCGGTTATAAATTAGAGTGGAGTGTGCCCGGACAAACCCACACAAGCTGATGTCTCCTTACTTTTGTTGGATTTTTACATTTAATTTTTATTTTTTATTGGAGTAATTTTCCACTGTGTACGTGGACCACTTCTACTTTGTGCATTCCTCGGTTGATGGACATGTTCAATGCTTCCAAGTGTTGGCTATGGTAAATATTGTTGGAGTGCAGGATTGCCAGGCTGTGACTTTTCGATTCTCATTTTCTCAGGTGATAGGCCCAGCAGTGGGTGTGATTGATTGACTGGTAGCACCGTGTTTCCCTTTGCAAAGCACCTTCTTTGTGTTTTCATTAGTGGCTCTTACCACGTCCCCCTTAGAATCGAGGGTACGCATTTCTCCACAATCGCTTCAGCATTTATTGTTTGCAGCATTTATGCTAATGGCCCTTCTGGCTGCTGTGAGCTGATAGGTTTTTGTAATTTGGGTTTGCATGTCTTCGAAAATTCGTAAAACTCATCATTTTTCTCCACCGTTTTCTTTTCTGTTAAAAAAAAGGAAACAATTGGGAGTACAATAGAACTCTTGAAATTGTGTTCTTGGAAGGTTGCCCTCTTTTGAAATTTTTGGTCGATTTTCCACCCCAGAATTTTTTTAGAAAGCAGGTGTCTTTTACCGAACTGCAAGTTTGGTGAATATTTAGTGACCTTTAGCAATGGGTTTAAAGCTGCTGTTGGAGGAAGTGGCCTCAAGCAGGAAGCTTATCTCCATTCCCATATCTGGGTACTAGGGCAGCAGAGCCTTTCTGGAAGTCGTGTTCCTAGTTTGTAAATTACATTGGAATGTGCATGGAGAAAGCCCCATAAGTTTATGTCTCATTATTTCTTCTTGGTTTTAAATTTTTTTTAAATTGGGGTAAAGCTTAGAATATTGTTTGTCCTAGGTGTACACCATCTGGTTCGTTTGTACATTATATATGTCTATTCAAGTACAGATCCTCTTCCCGTGTAAAATGTTACTGAGGGTTCCGCAGACCTCCCTTGCTATATGGTTGGTCTTTTTGAGATATGTATATAATATGTGTTTGTATACGTATAGTAACACTAATCTTAATTTATCCCTTCCCCCCACCTTTCCTTTTAGATGAGCATAGTTTGTTTTCTAAGTCTGTGAGTGTCTTTCTCTGTGGAAATATGTTCCTTTGTGTCAGTTATTAGATAACGCCTATAAGTGATATCATAGAATACAGGTCTTTTGCTTTCCGACGTACCTCATGTTTTGTGATTATCTCCAGACTCATTTGTGGTGCCTCAGAGAGCAGTGGTTCATTGTTTTCCATGGCTATTATTCCATTGTGTACATGGACCACTTCTTCTTTATCCATTTACCGGTTGTTGGACATTTGGATTGCTTCACTGTCTTGGCTATTGTGAATAAGGCTGCACTGCAACTTTTGCGGCCTGTGTCTTCTCGATTCTTGTCTTCTCAAGTGAGAGGTCCATTGGTGCGCCTGCTGGATTGAATGGTACCTCCATTTTTACTTTTAAACACAGCTCCTTTCTGTTCTCATTATTGGCTGTTACCCCTTTACGTCTCACCAGCAGGTAGAGGGTACACAGTTCCCTAAAACCCCTTCAGCATTTATTGTTTGTAGACTTTTTGCTCAAGGTCAGTCGACTGGTGTAAGTTGAAACTTTTTGTAGATTAGATTGCATGGGTCTAACACTCCCTGAGGTTGAGCTTTTATCCATTTTCCTTTTTTTTAAAAGAGCGTGAGTAAAACTTAACTCTTCCTACTCTCTTCTTGAAACATTTGCCTGTTTTGAATTGTTTTGTCCATTCCCTCCTTCAGCACAATTTTTTAGGGCAGGTGTCCTTTACAGCCCTGAGTCCTTGGGAATGTGAAGTGACCATTAGCTGTGAGTTTAAAGCTGTTCTTGCAGGAAACGGCCACAAGGTGGCAGCATTTCCCCTTTACCATATTTGGTTACTAGGGAAACAGAGCCTTAATGGAAGTGGTGTTCTAGGTTGTAAATTAGAATGGAATGTGCCAGGGAAAAGCCCTTTAAGTTTATGTCTCATTACTTCTTGTTCATATTTGTAGTTTACTTTTTATTTTTTTATCCCAGTAAATATGATTACAATGGTTTGTTTGTTCTAGGTGTGCAAGATGTGGTTCTTTCACACATATACATGTATCTATTCTTCCTCGCATCCTTTTCCCATGTAGGTTATGACACAATGTTGAGTAGTCTTCTCCTGGTCTTCCGTACGTCTTTGGTGGTTATATATTTCACATGGTTTGTATATCTCTGTTAACCCCAATGTGGCAATGTATCCAATCCTCATCCCTTTCTCTTTGGTGAACCATAAGTTTTTTAATGAATCTGTGATTGCCTTTCTCTGTGGAAATATCTTCATTGGTATCAATTTTTAAGTAACTCTTAAAAGTGATATGATAGGATATGTGCCTTTTGCTTTCTCACTTACTACACGTGGCGTGATTACGTCTAGACTCATCTATGGTGCTTCAAATAGCATTGTTTCATTTTTTTCACTAGCGAATATTCCATCTGTACATGGAGGAGTTCTTCTTTGTCCATCCATCTGTTGCTGGACTTTTTGGTTACTTCCATATCTTGGCTATTGTAATGGTGTGCAATGCAGATTTGCCTGCCTGTGTCTTTCCAATTCTCTCTTCTTAGGTTATACGTCGAGGAGTGGGCCTGCTGGATCATATGGTAGCTCAATGTTTACCTTTTTAAGGCACCTCCATTCTGTTCTCATTCGTGGCCCTTTCCAAGTTACGTCCCCTTTGATGTTGAGGGTATGCATTTCTCCACAACACCTTCAGCATTTATTGTTTGTAGTTTTCTTGCTGATGGTTATTCTGACAAGTGTGAGCTGATACCTCTCTGTGGTTGAATTCGAATGTGCCACATAATCTGTTGAAATTGAGCTTTAAGGCATGTCCTTTTCTATTTTTCAAGCTGTGATTACCCCTTAGTTCTTCAAAGTGTTCTCTTTAAGTATGTGTCACAGTTTGAAAATGTTTTGGCCTTTACCTCCCTCAAGCCATTTTGAGGGCCTGTTTCATTTACAGTTCTGCAGTACTTGTTCCTATGAAGTGACCATTAGCACAGGCTTTAAAGCTGCTTTTGCAGGTAACTGCCAGAGGGCGGCAGCCTTTCTATGTCCCCCACCCTGGTAACTAGGGAAAAGCCCTTGCGGCCTGTGGTGTTTCTCGGTTATAAATTAGAGTGGAGTGTGCCCGGACAAACCCACACAAGCTGATGTCTCCTTACTTTTGTTGGATTTTTACATTTAATTTTTATTTTTTATTGGAGTAATTTTCCACTGTGTACGTGGACCACTTCTACTTTGTGCATTCCTCGGTTGATGGACATGTTCAATGCTTCCAAGTGTTGGCTATGGTAAATATTGTTGGAGTGCAGGATTGCCAGGCTGTGACTTTTCGATTCTCATTTTCTCAGGTGATAGGCCCAGCAGTGGGTGTGATTGATTGACTGGTAGCACCGTGTTTCCCTTTGCAAAGCACCTTCTTTGTGTTTTCATTAGTGGCTCTTACCACGTCCCCCTTAGAATCGAGGGTACGCATTTCTCCACAATCGCTTCAGCATTTATTGTTTGCAGCATTTATGCTAATGGCCCTTCTGGCTGCTGTGAGCTGATAGGTTTTTGTAATTTGGGTTTGCATGTCTTCGAAAATTCGTAAAACTCATCATTTTTCTCCACCGTTTTCTTTTCTGTTAAAAAAAAGGAAACAATTGGGAGTACAATAGAACTCTTGAAATTGTGTTCTTGGAAGGTTGCCCTCTTTTGAAATTTTTGGTCGATTTTCCACCCCAGAATTTTTTTAGAAAGCAGGTGTCTTTTACCGAACTGCAAGTTTGGTGAATATTTAGTGACCTTTAGCAATGGGTTTAAAGCTGCTGTTGGAGGAAGTGGCCTCAAGCAGGAAGCTTATCTCCATTCCCATATCTGGGTACTAGGGCAGCAGAGCCTTTCTGGAAGTCGTGTTCCTAGTTTGTAAATTACATTGGAATGTGCATGGAGAAAGCCCCATAAGTTTATGTCTCATTATTTCTTCTTGGTTTTAAATTTTTTTTAAATTGGGGTAAAGCTTAGAATATTGTTTGTCCTAGGTGTACACCATCTGGTTCGTTTGTACATTATATATGTCTATTCAAGTACAGATCCTCTTCCCATGTAAAATGTTACTGAGGGTTCCGCAGACCTCCCTTGCTATATGGTTGGTCTTTTTGAGATATGTATATAATATGTGTTTGTATACGTATAGTAACACTAATCTTAATTTATCCCTTCCCCCCACCTTTCCTTTTAGATGAGCATAGTTTGTTTTCTAAGTCTGTGAGTGTCTTTCTCTGTGGAAATATGTTCCTTTGTGTCAGTTATTAGATAACGCCTATAAGTGATATCATAGAATACAGGTCTTTTGCTTTCCGACGTACCTCATGTTTTGTGATTATCTCCAGACTCATTTGTGGTGCCTCAGAGAGCAGTGGTTCATTGTTTTCCATGGCTATTATTCCATTGTGTACATGGACCACTTCTTCTTTATCCATTTACCGGTTGTTGGACATTTGGATTGCTTCACTGTCTTGGCTATTGTGAATAAGGCTGCACTGCAACTTTTGCGGCCTGTGTCTTCTCGATTCTTGTCTTCTCAAGTGAGAGGTCCATTGGTGCGCCTGCTGGATTGAATGGTACCTCCATTTTTACTTTTAAACACAGCTCCTTTCTGTTCTCATTATTGGCTGTTACCCCTTTACGTCTCACCAGCAGGTAGAGGGTACACAGTTCCCTAAAACCCCTTCAGCATTTATTGTTTGTAGACTTTTTGCTCAAGGTCAGTCGACTGGTGTAAGTTGAAACTTTTTGTAGATTAGATTGCATGGGTCTAACACTCCCTGAGGTTGAGCTTTTATCCATTTTCCTTTTTTTTAAAAGAGCGTGAGTAAAACTTAACTCTTCCTACTCTCTTCTTGAAACATTTGCCTGTTTGAATTGTTTTGTCCATTCCCTCCTTCAGCACAATTTTTTAGGGCAGGTGTCCTTTACAGCCCTGAGTCCTTGGGAATGTGAAGTGACCATTAGCTGTGAGTTTAAAGCTGTTCTTGCAGGAAACGGCCACAAGGTGGCAGCATTTCCCCTTTACCATATTTGGTTACTAGGGAAACAGAGCCTTAATGGAAGTGGTGTTCTAGGTTGTAAATTAGAATGGAATGTGCCAGGGAAAAGCCCTTTAAGTTTATGTCTCATTACTTCTTGTTCATATTTGTAGTTTACTTTTTATTTTTTTATCCCAGTAAATATGATTACAATGGTTTGTTTGTTCTAGGTGTGCAAGATGTGGTTCTTTCACACATATACATGTATCTATTCTTCCTCGCATCCTTTTCCCATGTAGGTTATGACACAATGTTGAGTAGTCTTCTCCTGGTCTTCCGTACGTCTTTGGTGGTTATATATTTCACATGGTTTGTATATCTCTGTTAACCCCAATGTGGCAATGTATCCAATCCTCATCCCTTTCTCTTTGGTGAACCATAAGTTTTTTAATGAATCTGTGATTGCCTTTCTCTGTGGAAATATCTTCATTGGTATCAATTTTTAAGTAACTCTTAAAAGTGATATGATAGGATATGTGCCTTTTGCTTTCTCACTTACTACACGTGGCGTGATTACGTCTAGACTCATCTATGGTGCTTCAAATAGCATTGTTTCATTTTTTTCACTAGCGAATATTCCATCTGTACATGGAGGAGTTCTTCTTTGTCCATCCATCTGTTGCTGGACTTTTTGGTTACTTCCATATCTTGGCTATTGTAATGGTGTGCAATGCAGATTTGCCTGCCTGTGTCTTTCCAATTCTCTCTTCTTAGGTTATACGTCGAGGAGTGGGCCTGCTGGATCATATGGTAGCTCAATGTTTACCTTTTTAAGGCACCTCCATTCTGTTCTCATTCGTGGCCCTTTCCAAGTTACGTCCCCTTTGATGTTGAGGGTATGCATTTCTCCACAACACCTTCAGCATTTATTGTTTGTAGTTTTCTTGCTGATGGTTATTCTGACAAGTGTGAGCTGATACCTCTCTGTGGTTGAATTCGAATGTGCCACATAATCTGTTGAAATTGAGCTTTAAGGCATGTCCTTTTCTATTTTCAAGCTGTGATTACCCCTTAGTTCTTCAAAGTGTTCTCTTTAAGTATGTGTCACAGTTTGAAATGTTTTGGCCTTTACCTCCCTCAAGCCATTTTGAGGGCCTGTTTCATTTACAGTTCTGCAGTACTTGTTCCTATGAAGTGACCATTAGCACAGGCTTTAAAGCTGCTTTTGCAGGTAACTGCCAGAGGGCGGCAGCCTTTCTATGTCCCCCACCCTGGTAACTAGGGAAAAGCCCTTGCGGCCTGTGGTGTTTCTCGGTTATAAATTAGAGTGGAGTGTGCCCGGACAAACCCACACAAGCTGATGTCTCCTTACTTTTGTTGGATTTTTACATTTAATTTTTATTTTTTATTGGAGTAATTTTCCACTGTGTACGTGGACCACTTCTACTTTGTGCATTCCTCGGTTGATGGACATGTTCAATGCTTCCAAGTGTTGGCTATGGTAAATATTGTTGGAGTGCAGGATTGCCAGGCTGTGACTTTTCGATTCTCATTTTCTCAGGTGATAGGCCCAGCAGTGGGTGTGATTGATTGACTGGTAGCACCGTGTTTCCCTTTGCAAAGCACCTTCTTTGTGTTTTCATTAGTGGCTCTTACCACGTCCCCCTTAGAATCGAGGGTACGCATTTCTCCACAATCGCTTCAGCATTTATTGTTTGCAGCATTTATGCTAATGGCCCTTCTGGCTGCTGTGAGCTGATAGGTTTTTGTAATTTGGGTTTGCATGTCTTTGAAAATTCGTAAAACTCATCATTTTTCTCCACCGTTTTCTTTTCTGTTAAAAAAAAGGAAACAATTGGGAGTACAATAGAACTCTTGAAATTGTGTTCTTGGAAGGTTGCCCTCTTTTGAAATTTTTGGTCGATTTTCCACCCCAGAATTTTTTTAGAAAGCAGGTGTCTTTTACCGAACTGCAAGTTTGGTGAATATTTAGTGACCTTTAGCAATGGGTTTAAAGCTGCTGTTGGAGGAAGTGGCCTCAAGCAGGAAGCTTATCTCCATTCCCATATCTGGGTACTAGGGCAGCAGAGCCTTTCTGGAAGTCGTGTTCCTAGTTTGTAAATTACATTGGAATGTGCATGGAGAAAGCCCCATAAGTTTATGTCTCATTATTTCTTCTTGGTTTTAAATTTTTTTTAAATTGGGGTAAAGCTTAGAATATTGTTTGTCCTAGGTGTACACCATCTGGTTCGTTTGTACATTATATATGTCTATTCAAGTACAGATCCTCTTCCCATGTAAAATGTTACTGAGGGTTCCGCAGACCTCCCTTGCTATATGGTTGGTCTTTTTGAGATATGTATATAATATGTGTTTGTATACGTATAGTAACACTAATCTTAATTTATCCCTTCCCCCCACCTTTCCTTTTAGATGAGCATAGTTTGTTTTCTAAGTCTGTGAGTGTCTTTCTCTGTGGAAATATGTTCCTTTGTGTCAGTTATTAGATAACGCCTATAAGTGATATCATAGAATACAGGTCTTTTGCTTTCCGACGTACCTCATGTTTTGTGATTATCTCCAGACTCATTTGTGGTGCCTCAGAGAGCAGTGGTTCATTGTTTTCCATGGCTATTATTCCATTGTGTACATGGACCACTTCTTCTTTATCCATTTACCGGTTGTTGGACATTTGGATTGCTTCACTGTCTTGGCTATTGTGAATAAGGCTGCACTGCAACTTTTGCGGCCTGTGTCTTCTCGATTCTTGTCTTCTCAAGTGAGAGGTCCATTGGTGCGCCTGCTGGATTGAATGGTACCTCCATTTTTACTTTTAAACACAGCTCCTTTCTGTTCTCATTATTGGCTGTTACCCCTTTACGTCTCACCAGCAGGTAGAGGGTACACAGTTCCCTAAAACCCTTCAGCATTTATTGTTTGTAGACTTTTTGCTCAAGGTCAGTCGACTGGTGTAAGTTGAAACTTTTTGTAGATTAGATTGCATGGGTCTAACACTCCCTGAGGTTGAGCTTTTATCCATTTTCCTTTTTTTTAAAAGAGCGTGAGTAAAACTTAACTCTTCCTACTCTCTTCTTGAAACATTTGCCTGTTTTGAATTGTTTTGTCCATTCCCTCCTTCAGCACAATTTTTTAGGGCAGGTGTCCTTTACAGCCCTGAGTCCTTGGGAATGTGAAGTGACCATTAGCTGTGAGTTTAAAGCTGTTCTTGCAGGAAACGGCCACAAGGTGGCAGCATTTCCCCTTTACCATATTTGGTTACTAGGGAAACAGAGCCTTAATGGAAGTGGTGTTCTAGGTTGTAAATTAGAATGGAATGTGCCAGGGAAAAGCCCTTTAAGTTTATGTCTCATTACTTCTTGTTCATATTTGTAGTTTACTTTTTATTTTTTTATCCCAGTAAATATGATTACAATGGTTTGTTTGTTCTAGGTGTGCAAGATGTGGTTCTTTCACACATATACATGTATCTATTCTTCCTCGCATCCTTTTCCCATGTAGGTTATGACACAATGTTGAGTAGTCTTCTCCTGGTCTTCCGTACGTCTTTGGTGGTTATATATTTCACATGGTTTGTATATCTCTGTTAACCCCAATGTGGCAATGTATCCAATCCTCATCCCTTTCTCTTTGGTGAACCATAAGTTTTTTAATGAATCTGTGATTGCCTTTTCTCTGTGGAAATATCTTCATTGGTATCAATTTTTAAGTAACTCTTAAAAGTGATATGATAGGATATGTGCCTTTTGCTTTCTCACTTACTACACGTGGCGTGATTACGTCTAGACTCATCTATGGTGCTTCAAATAGCATTGTTTCATTTTTTTCACTAGCGAATATTCCATCTGTACATGGAGGAGTTCTTCTTTGTCCATCCATCTGTTGCTGGACTTTTTGGTTACTTCCATATCTTGGCTATTGTAATGGTGTGCAATGCAGATTTGCCTGCCTGTGTCTTTCCAATTCTCTCTTCTTAGGTTATACGTCGAGGAGTGGGCCTGCTGGATCATATGGTAGCTCAATGTTTACCTTTTTAAGGCACCTCCATTCTGTTCTCATTCGTGGCCCTTTCCAAGTTACGTCCCCTTTGATGTTGAGGGTATGCATTTCTCCACAACACCTTCAGCATTTATTGTTTGTAGTTTTTCTTGCTGATGGTTATTCTGACAAGTGTGAGCTGATACCTCTCTGTGGTTGAATTCGAATGTGCCACATAATCTGTTGAAATTGAGCTTTAAGGCATGTCCTTTTCTATTTTTCAAGCTGTGATTACCCCTTAGTTCTTCAAAGTGTTCTCTTTAAGTATGTGTCACAGTTTGAAATGTTTTGGCCTTTACCTCCCTCAAGCCATTTTGAGGGCCTGTTTCATTTACAGTTCTGCAGTACTTGTTCCTATGAAGTGACCATTAGCACAGGCTTTAAAGCTGCTTTTGCAGGTAACTGCCAGAGGGCGGCAGCCTTTCTATGTCCCCCACCCTGGTAACTAGGGAAAAGCCCTTGCGGCCTGTGGTGTTTCTCGGTTATAAATTAGAGTGGAGTGTGCCCGGACAAACCCACACAAGCTGATGTCTCCTTACTTTTGTTGGATTTTTACATTTAATTTTTATTTTTTATTGGAGTAATTTTCCACTGTGTACGTGGACCACTTCTACTTTGTGCATTCCTCGGTTGATGGACATGTTCAATGCTTCCAAGTGTTGGCTATGGTAAATATTGTTGGAGTGCAGGATTGCCAGGCTGTGACTTTTCGATTCTCATTTTCTCAGGTGATAGGCCCAGCAGTGGGTGTGATTGATTGACTGGTAGCACCGTGTTTCCCTTTGCAAAGCACCTTCTTTGTGTTTTCATTAGTGGCTCTTACCACGTCCCCCTTAGAATCGAGGGTACGCATTTCTCCACAATCGCTTCAGCATTTATTGTTTGCAGCATTTATGCTAATGGCCCTTCTGGCTGCTGTGAGCTGATAGGTTTTTGTAATTTGGGTTTGCATGTCTTTGAAAATTCGTAAAACTCATCATTTTTCTCCACCGTTTTCTTTTCTGTTAAAAAAAAGGAAACAATTGGGAGTACAATAGAACTCTTGAAATTGTGTTCTTGGAAGGTTGCCCTCTTTTGAAATTTTTGGTCGATTTTCCACCCCAGAATTTTTTTAGAAAGCAGGTGTCTTTTACCGAACTGCAAGTTTGGTGAATATTTAGTGACCTTTAGCAATGGGTTTAAAGCTGCTGTTGGAGGAAGTGGCCTCAAGCAGGAAGCTTATCTCCATTCCCATATCTGGGTACTAGGGCAGCAGAGCCTTTCTGGAAGTCGTGTTCCTAGTTTGTAAATTACATTGGAATGTGCATGGAGAAAGCCCCATAAGTTTATGTCTCATTATTTCTTCTTGGTTTTAAATTTTTTTTAAATTGGGGTAAAGCTTAGAATATTGTTTGTCCTAGGTGTACACCATCTGGTTCGTTTGTACATTATATATGTCTATTCAAGTACAGATCCTCTTCCCATGTAAAATGTTACTGAGGGTTCCGCAGACCTCCCTTGCTATATGGTTGGTCTTTTTGAGATATGTATATAATATGTGTTTGTATACGTATAGTAACACTAATCTTAATTTATCCCTTCCCCCCACCTTTCCTTTTAGATGAGCATAGTTTGTTTTCTAAGTCTGTGAGTGTCTTTCTCTGTGGAAATATGTTCCTTTGTGTCAGTTATTAGATAACGCCTATAAGTGATATCATAGAATACAGGTCTTTTGCTTTCCGACGTACCTCATGTTTTGTGATTATCTCCAGACTCATTTGTGGTGCCTCAGAGAGCAGTGGTTCATTGTTTTCCATGGCTATTATTCCATTGTGTACATGGACCACTTCTTCTTTATCCATTTACCGGTTGTTGGACATTTGGATTGCTTCACTGTCTTGGCTATTGTGAATAAGGCTGCACTGCAACTTTTGCGGCCTGTGTCTTCTCGATTCTTGTCTTCTCAAGTGAGAGGTCCATTGGTGCGCCTGCTGGATTGAATGGTACCTCCATTTTTACTTTTAAACACAGCTCCTTTCTGTTCTCATTATTGGCTGTTACCCCTTTACGTCTCACCAGCAGGTAGAGGGTACACAGTTCCCTAAAACCCCTTCAGCATTTATTGTTTGTAGACTTTTTGCTCAAGGTCAGTCGACTGGTGTAAGTTGAAACTTTTTGTAGATTAGATTGCATGGGTCTAACACTCCCTGAGGTTGAGCTTTTATCCATTTTCCTTTTTTTTAAAAGAGCGTGAGTAAAACTTAACTCTTCCTACTCTCTTCTTGAAACATTTGCCTGTTTTGAATTGTTTTGTCCATTCCCTCCTTCAGCACAATTTTTTAGGGCAGGTGTCCTTTACAGCCCTGAGTCCTTGGGAATGTGAAGTGACCATTAGCTGTGAGTTTAAAGCTGTTCTTGCAGGAAACGGCCACAAGGTGGCAGCATTTCCCCTTTACCATATTTGGTTACTAGGGAAACAGAGCCTTAATGGAAGTGGTGTTCTAGGTTGTAAATTAGAATGGAATGTGCCAGGGAAAAGCCCTTTAAGTTTATGTCTCATTACTTCTTGTTCATATTTGTAGTTTACTTTTTATTTTTTTATCCCAGTAAATATGATTACAATGGTTTGTTTGTTCTAGGTGTGCAAGATGTGGTTCTTTCACACATATACATGTATCTATTCTTCCTCGCATCCTTTTCCCATGTAGGTTATGACACAATGTTGAGTAGTCTTCTCCTGGTCTTCCGTACGTCTTTGGTGGTTATATATTTCACATGGTTTGTATATCTCTGTTAACCCCAATGTGGCAATGTATCCAATCCTCATCCCTTTCTCTTTGGTGAACCATAAGTTTTTTAATGAATCTGTGATTGCCTTTCTCTGTGGAAATATCTTCATTGGTATCAATTTTTAAGTAACTCTTAAAAGTGATATGATAGGATATGTGCCTTTTGCTTTCTCACTTACTACACGTGGCGTGATTACGTCTAGACTCATCTATGGTGCTTCAAATAGCATTGTTTCATTTTTTTCACTAGCGAATATTCCATCTGTACATGGAGGAGTTCTTCTTTGTCCATCCATCTGTTGCTGGACTTTTTGGTTACTTCCATATCTTGGCTATTGTAATGGTGTGCAATGCAGATTTGCCTGCCTGTGTCTTTCCAATTCTCTCTTCTTAGGTTATACGTCGAGGAGTGGGCCTGCTGGATCATATGGTAGCTCAATGTTTACCTTTTTAAGGCACCTCCATTCTGTTCTCATTCGTGGCCCTTTCCAAGTTACGTCCCCTTTGATGTTGAGGGTATGCATTTCTCCACAACACCTTCAGCATTTATTGTTTGTAGTTTTCTTGCTGATGGTTATTCTGACAAGTGTGAGCTGATACCTCTCTGTGGTTGAATTCGAATGTGCCACATAATCTGTTGAAATTGAGCTTTAAGGCATGTCCTTTTCTATTTTTCAAGCTGTGATTACCCCTTAGTTCTTCAAAGTGTTCTCTTTAAGTATGTGTCACAGTTTGAAATGTTTTGGCCTTTACCTCCCTCAAGCCATTTTGAGGGCCTGTTTCATTTACAGTTCTGCAGTACTTGTTCCTATGAAGTGACCATTAGCACAGGCTTTAAAGCTGCTTTTGCAGGTAACTGCCAGAGGGCGGCAGCCTTTCTATGTCCCCCACCCTGGTAACTAGGGAAAAGCCCTTGCGGCCTGTGGTGTTTCTCGGTTATAAATTAGAGTGGAGTGTGCCCGGACAAACCCACACAAGCTGATGTCTCCTTACTTTTGTTGGATTTTTACATTTAATTTTTATTTTTTATTGGAGTAATTTTCCACTGTGTACGTGGACCACTTCTACTTTGTGCATTCCTCGGTTGATGGACATGTTCAATGCTTCCAAGTGTTGGCTATGGTAAATATTGTTGGAGTGCAGGATTGCCAGGCTGTGACTTTTCGATTCTCATTTTCTCAGGTGATAGGCCCAGCAGTGGGTGTGATTGATTGACTGGTAGCACCGTGTTTCCCTTTGCAAAGCACCTTCTTTGTGTTTTCATTAGTGGCTCTTACCACGTCCCCCTTAGAATCGAGGGTACGCATTTCTCCACAATCGCTTCAGCATTTATTGTTTGCAGCATTTATGCTAATGGCCCTTCTGGCTGCTGTGAGCTGATAGGTTTTTGTAATTTGGGTTTGCATGTCTTTGAAAATTCGTAAAACTCATCATTTTTCTCCACCGTTTTCTTTTCTGTTAAAAAAAAGGAAACAATTGGAGTACAATAGAACTCTTGAAATTGTGTTCTTGGAAGGTTGCCCTCTTTTGAAATTTTTGGTCGATTTTCCACCCCAGAATTTTTTTAGAAAGCAGGTGTCTTTTACCGAACTGCAAGTTTGGTGAATATTTAGTGACCTTTAGCAATGGGTTTAAAGCTGCTGTTGGAGGAAGTGGCCTCAAGCAGGAAGCTTATCTCCATTCCCATATCTGGGTACTAGGGCAGCAGAGCCTTTCTGGAAGTCGTGTTCCTAGTTTGTAAATTACATTGGAATGTGCATGGAGAAAGCCCCATAAGTTTATGTCTCATTATTTCTTCTTGGTTTTAAATTTTTTTTAAATTGGGGTAAAGCTTAGAATATTGTTTGTCCTAGGTGTACACCATCTGGTTCGTTTGTACATTATATATGTCTATTCAAGTACAGATCCTCTTCCCATGTAAAATGTTACTGAGGGTTCCGCAGACCTCCCTTGCTATATGGTTGGTCTTTTTGAGATATGTATATAATATGTGTTTGTATACGTATAGTAACACTAATCTTAATTTATCCCTTCCCCCCACCTTTCCTTTTAGATGAGCATAGTTTGTTTTCTAAGTCTGTGAGTGTCTTTCTCTGTGGAAATATGTTCCTTTGTGTCAGTTATTAGATAACGCCTATAAGTGATATCATAGAATACAGGTCTTTTGCTTTCCGACGTACCTCATGTTTTGTGATTATCTCCAGACTCATTTGTGGTGCCTCAGAGAGCAGTGGTTCATTGTTTTCCATGGCTATTATTCCATTGTGTACATGGACCACTTCTTCTTTATCCATTTACCGGTTGTTGGACATTTGGATTGCTTCACTGTCTTGGCTATTGTGAATAAGGCTGCACTGCAACTTTTGCGGCCTGTGTCTTCTCGATTCTTGTCTTCTCAAGTGAGAGGTCCATTGGTGCGCCTGCTGGATTGAATGGTACCTCCATTTTTACTTTTAAACACAGCTCCTTTCTGTTCTCATTATTGGCTGTTACCCCTTTACGTCTCACCAGCAGGTAGAGGGTACACAGTTCCCTAAAACCCCTTCAGCATTTATTGTTTGTAGACTTTTTGCTCAAGGTCAGTCGACTGGTGTAAGTTGAAACTTTTTGTAGATTAGATTGCATGGGTCTAACACTCCCTGAGGTTGAGCTTTTATCCATTTTCCTTTTTTTTAAAAGAGCGTGAGTAAAACTTAACTCTTCCTACTCTCTTCTTGAAACATTTGCCTGTTTTGAATTGTTTTGTCCATTCCCTCCTTCAGCACAATTTTTTAG